>NC_141141.1:131759672-131874672 GCF_053477565.2 Lygodium microphyllum
AACTGCTCTTCATTGACAAACCTCGAGCGATGTGAGCTTTCATCCTAACTAGATTGGGATGTGAGCAACAGAGTGTGAGACAGAGGGTGGGGTGAGTGACTAGTCCTTGCCCTTTCAATAGAGAGGTGAGATGTGTGAATGGAGAGTTGCATGCATGGGGTGGGCCTCTCAATGTACAAAGCACAAAATTGTTCATGTGCATGGCACTATAAGGCTCCCTAACTTTCCTTCTTGCATCGTATATTGGCACAAGGCGGGATGCACCATTGCACCATCAATTGCGCACAAGGCATATAACCTTCGCCCAAGTGTTAGTAAGGATTCAATCAACAGGATGTGAGGAATGAGGTTGTTCTCCTGTTATCATCAACAGAGCATGAGGTAGAGGGGAGCTGAGCGTGATTGATTTCCCTTTCATTAACTGAGAGGTGAGGATTGAGGGACGTTCCGACACTTGGAGACAGGTATGTTACCACTGCCCGCCACAGTGGCCTCCTCTCCTCTCCTCTCCACCATCTCCTCCCCACCCTCCCCTCCCTCTCCCCACCTCCTGTCATGCCCACCCCCAAATGCCTACTCGCCAACCCCCTCCCCCTTTAATTTTTTATTTAAAAAACAAACATTAAAAAAAACAAAACAAAACTCTTACACTCTTCATTTACAAAAATTAAAATTAAAAAGAAAAGCCCACATTACCGTTACTTTTCCTTTAAATTCACACAAACGTACCTACCCCACGGCCCCCCACCTCTCTCCATTCTTTTTTTTAAAAACAAACAAAAACAAAAAACCATATATATATTACATTTTTAAAAAACAAAAAAACACACTCACAATAATAATAACTTCCAAAAAAAAAAAAAAAAACCTAACAACCCATTTTTAAAAAACAACACAAAACCCTAAAACCCACCAACCCAATCCCACACTCCACACACACACAAATATATATATCTTCCTTAATTCATATTTCATAAACAAAAAACCCAATTTAATTTTTAAAAAAGAAAAAAGAAAACAAAAAAAAACACTAAACAAACCCTAAACCAACCCACCTATTCATCATTACTACCTCATTTGTTCCCTTTTGACCTTACCCATGTGCTTGTTGTTCCCCGTGTTCCTTTACGCCTTCCATACCTGACCCCTCTTTTCCTCCATGTCGTGCATGTGTGTGCCTTCTTAGGCCTTGTTCGCATGTAGACTTTCCATCTCGTGACGTGTGTTTGTGATATTAGTTGTTCCCATGTGAGGACACGCATGTAGTTTTTTTGTGGGGTGACGCGCTAGATGATGTTCACACATAGCTAACACACAATCCAAATACATTTTTTTAAATTTTAAATCTTTTAAAATCAAAAAACACTTTAAACAAACACATAAAAACTTACAAAAACCCATAAAAAACCATAGAAATACCAAATAAATATAAAAAGACTCTAAATTTTTTTGAAACAATTTGATTCTTTTTTAAAAATTTCCAATTTTTTCTCAACTCAAAATATACACAAAAATTTGGAAAATAATTAAAAACCTTTAATTTCATAAAATTTTACCTAAAATGCTTGAAAAATAGTTTTAAAATTATTAAATTTCCAAAAAAATCCAAAAAATCATACTCACCTTTCTTCATATTTTGGGATCACTTTCATGTGCTGAAATGCTCAAAAATAATTCGAACCAATTAATTGAATTAAAAACCCCTTTATCCATGTAAATTCGTTGAAATTTTATTTTTCCACTCTGAGAATGGCAAAAAAGAAGGAAATTTTTGAAAAATCTATTAGATATGTGTGCTTAATTATCAATCCACATTGCTGATTAAACAAAAAATAATAATTAATCCAACATTCATATCCAAATTTATTAATGTTGGCAATCTTTTTCAGCTCATTGGATTTTGTTGTTAGATTACATTATGGTTGCATTCTCTCCATTACTAATAGCCCATTCAGTTTGTGCTTGCATACACAGCCCTCCCAAGTATTTTGCTTCATTCCTTTTTTATTTTTGCTACCCAAAACCAATAAATAATTATTAAAAGAAATCGTGATTACCATATTTTCACACGCGTTCGCGCTAAACACATATTTTTTAAAAATTAAAATCAATCCGCTTTTCACTTAGCATGTACTTCGTGCGCTACAAACACATTTAATTTTAATTAAAAATGAACCAATCATCACAAAAAAGCATGTGTTGACAAAAAAAAATGTCAAACACACAATTAATTTTTAATAAATGAATTTGCATTTAGAAACCCCTAGTTAAGGTTCAAAGTTTGGGTTACACCAAAAGCATCATTTTCTTTTTAAGGTTTATTACCTAATAAAATTTCACCCCTTATTAATCATTTTGTTTAAATGAATCCTTCATTATATTTATTTCCCCTACATTGCACATTTTCCTTTTTAATGAACACGCTTCGTGGGGATGGGAATGGTGGAGTCTGGTCTAGTCCCTCTTGTCGATGATGGTTAAACAATTCGAGTGTCATGTTGATATGATTAGTTCTTATGTGGTTCTTTTTCTTTTTGCTCATGTTGACGAGTCAGGGTATGATATGTATTTTTCTTTTCCTTTTTTGCCTAATACGGGGATTCAGGGTGTCTGTTTATCTGCATCACATGAAGCTTTCGGTCGCACAGTGTAGAGGTCATGATGGATTTTTCCTAGGATATGGATTGCTTGGGGTGGTTAGTCAGTCGGTCAAATCGTGTGAGTTTATTATGATCGATATCTTATGTATTCCTATCCTGTTGTTTTGTAGGCATTCATTGTGACTATCTATGTATGTGGTGTGTGTGTGTGTGTGTATGTAAACCATCTAAATGGCACCTCGAACCCCTTCCTGGATCCAGTATGTGCCTTTGGTATTGCATGATTACTCTTTGTTGCTAGATTTGGACCTCGTTGCTAAAGTGGGATTATCCAAGTTTGTGGGCCTTTCCTTACCGCTAGTTCCAGATGATCCTGACATTTGTGATCAATTTTTAACCTCTTTCAATAAGAGATCTGGTTTTTTTCTTATGATGCCTAAGGGTCTAGGGAAGGCTCTTTCTTTGCCATATCATGGGGAGTCCTTACCTATTACCCATCGATTGTTCTCCAATGAGTATATTTTGAAGCTCTTGTTCTTATGACGCCTAAGGGTCTAGGGAAGGCTCTTTCTTTGCCATATCATGGGGAGTCCTTCCCTATTACCCATCAGTTGTTCTCCAATGAGGATATTTTGAAGCTCTTGTAGAAGTAAACTCTAGATGTTTCAAATCCAAAGAAGGTTATTACCATGTCAGGGATCAGTGTTTCTATGATTTTCAACCCCCTATGAAAGCAGTTGTGCTAATTTCTTCAAGACAAGTTTATGCCTACTAAAACCCTATCTAATTACCTCTCCAAGGAGTTGTTCACAGCTTCTTGTATGGTCCTCAAATGTATTGCCATTGATTGGAGTACCTATCTCCTAGAAAAGATGGATCAATATTTCATTAGAGCTACTAGAGGAAATATGACTAATGTCACCTTTGGATCATATCTTTATGTATTCTTGATGCATGCTGCCCCTGCAAAGGAAGTCCCTTTACCTCCAGTTGATCCTCCAACGGTCTCTCCTCCTCATGAAGATGAAGATGTGATCATTGAGGATGATGATTCTCCTCCACCTTTAGTCATTCAGAGAAAGTGCTTGAAATGAGCTGCTGAATCAGTGTGATAGTTCCTACTCCTTTAGTTCTAGTTACAATTCCTACTCAATCTCGCAGCACATTGCGTGCCTTCCTTCAAATGCCAAATATTTTTGGAGCTCATAAGGATGATGATTCTCCTCCATCTCCAAATTTCTCTCCTCCTCATGAAGATGAAGATGTGATCATTAAGGATGATGATTCTCCTCCACCTCTAGTCATTCAGAGAAAGCACGTGAAATGAGCTGCTAAATCAGTGTGATAGTTCCTACTCCTTTAGTTCTAGTTACAATTCCTACTCAATCTCGCAGCACATTGCATGCCTTCCTTCAAATGCCAAATCTTTTTAGAGCTCATAAGGATGGTATGCTGGACAATAGTTCTATTCATTCTCTCATGGTAGTAGGAGATGTCATTCCTTTTTTGTGCAAGGATATCTAGAGTTCAATTGAACTTTCAGTTACTACATGTATCCACTAGCTTTCTTCTTCTTTTTATGAAGAAGTTCAACAGTATAAGGAGGAGCTGTATAAAGCTAATACTGAGTTAGCTTCTGATCAAGAGAAATTTTTTGATCTCTGTATACAAATGGAGTAGCAAACTAAGGTCATGGATACACAGAAAGATGACATCTCTACTTTGATAGCTTAGTTAGCAGCAGAAAATCAATCCCAAGTTATTATTATTGTAATAGAGGAGAGGGATAGGTTACAGAAGGAGGTTCAAGACATGAAGATTGTGATGGTTGCCCAAACAGAGAAGCTTAAATCAACTGCATCTATCTTAGACTAGAGCAATGCTCAAATTCAGCAACTTAAGGATCAGTAGGCTCAATCTCGCTCTTCTTCACAGAGTCATATGCAGCCAGTTCCTTCTTTGTCCCCTACAGACTTAGTAATTCTTCAAAGACAAGCCACATTATGCCCTTTGTTCCAGGCTAAGGTGGAAAGACTTCAATCTTGAATGGATTTGATGTGGTCTTGAATATGTTCCTCTAGATCACTCTTTTTTTTTGCATTATTAGCAATAGAAGTTGGTCTTTTACATTAAACTTTCAATGATGGATTCGCCTCTTCCAAAGGATGGATGGAGTGGGGCCTGGTTTTTTGACTTGTTGACTAAAGTAGTCTGAGTGGGTTTTGAAGACTCTGTGACTTCAAATACTATGATTTTGTCTTATATGTATTTGAGAGGTGATTTTTTTATTCTAGACGATGAGGATTTAGCTTGGTATGTTGGGGATGTGGTTCTACAAGCTACTTTGTATGTCAGACATTTGGAGTTGCCGATATATGAGATGTTTCAGTGTTATTTCTCCAAAGTAGTTGATTGTCCTGAGGGTTCGTGGCATAGCATGATTGACTCTATCATTTTGAATCAAAGGCAAATCAAAGCTTCGACTCATACACAAAACATTAACCAACTGAGGGTGAATATTTTAGCCTATCTTTTCAAGCGACCCTCATTTGATTCCTCCTTTTTTGAAGCTTATCATCATAGATCTACCTTAGATCCATCAGTACCTTCTCTATCTCATTATCAACAGATGGCCCATAGGTATGACACTTATATTATCAATCTAACCCCCAAGTCATTTTACCCCTTCTCTTTCAACCTCAAGGTGCCCCTCAAATTCGTATCTGTACACATTGTTCTTTCATTGAAGATCATGTCTTTTCCCCTCCTCTATCTTGTCCTTCCCCAACTATAGTGTTTCTCTCCACTATTCGTGCCAATCTATTAATACCTTTCTCAACAAGTTCTTCTAAAATTTTAGCTAATTCTTCATTTTATGATTTTGCATGCCCATCTCTTCATTCTCTTTTACTAATTCCTCTTCCATCTCTTACCACTGCTATTCCTCATCCCCCTCAACTGGTTAGTGGATATGTAGGGTGTTTTGATTAGAAGATTCCAAGAAGACGGGGGTGGAGCTTAGCTGATTCTCTTATTGGACCTTAGATTAATTGGCCATTAATTCTAGGGGAATGGACGACTGCTAGTCAAGCACATCATAATTATCTACATTTTGCTCAACAACATTCTCTGTCTATAGATCCTTCAGTGAAATTAACGGCTCACTTTGCCTGGTACCTAGCGTATATACACATGCATTCACATAATGATCCAAAGGCTATTCCAAGTTGTGCATGAATGTAAATGTAAACATTGATTCCCAACAACTAGATGTATTGTATATTCATGCCCTTTGTTTACCTAGCAAATACCTTGTCTTGCTAGAGAGGATGTGTTGCCTTTGGTTTTTCCAAAATCCTCCAAAGATTTTTGTGGATGAATCCTTATCCATGGACCATTTTTTCAATCACCAAGCCTTCAAGAGGGATCATCTTCATATATGCCTATGGATGTATACTACATGATTCATAATGATATATCTCTCTTTTGTAGGTGCCATTCAGATGGTTGTTTTGTGTCTAGTGTTTGTGTTATGTGCTAATTTATATGTGATGGGTTTGTGGTGATTGTATATTCAATTTGTTTGAGAGCTATATTTTTGGAGATTTGTAGTGATGGTGATGCTGGATGGATAACTCTAGATGCAAAGATGCAAAACCTCTTATATCCTTTACAAATTTGTCATGATTTTTTGTTGTTCATAAGATGTGTTAATGGATAAAGGGTTTTCCTTTCGTTGTATTCTTTATTAGATACACGTTATAAGATGGGGTCGTGATTGGATGGTTTTGATAAGATCATGATGTTTTTCAGTAAAGATACAAGGTTCTGTAATGTTCTGCTATGTTCTGTTGATGTCTTGATAGTATCTTATTGGTTTTGACAACTTTTGTTTAGCTTCAATTTTGTTTTGTTTTTCTTATGTATGAAGGATGGAGTAATAATTGATGAAGTTTAAGGTTGTTTGAAAGCTCATAGAATGGTTTTTGATTATTTTGATTGGTTTTAGTTGAGCTAGATGCTTTCTATTGACCTTCTATAACCCTCTATTGAGCTTCTGTAGAGCCTCTATTTATGTTATGTTTTGTTTTGGTCTGTCTCTATATGTGTCCTATTGGATGAGGGTGTAGTATGGAAAAATTTTCTAGCCTTGGAAAGAGGTGGCTGAAAGTTCAAATTAGCTCAAGGAAGTGGAAGAAGTAGCTGTTGAAGACTCAAGAGAAGATTGGAGTGAAGTGCCAATAGTAAGCTATGAAAAGTCACTGTAGTGACTCTAGTGACCTTTCATATTAGACACACATCTTGGGAGGGTAATTCATGACCAAAGAAGGTTATTATGAGTGATTATTGAGTATTGTAGTGAGGAGATGATGTACTATTGAGAGAGAGAGAGAGAGAGAGAGAGAGAGAGAGAGCCAATTTTATGTAAGACAATGTATCTACCTGTGAGACATTGGAGAGAAAGCTATGGAATCTTTGAAGATGAATAATATGTGATATCTTTCCATTCAAAGTGGTGTATTATTTTTTGTTTTTTTTGTTTATCAAAGAATTCTATGAAGAATATGAAGAGTATAATGGATTTTGTTAAAGTTAAAGCCGTGGGAATTATTTCTATGCAGCTACATGAAGATTTATTGTTCATGGTGTTCTTTTCTTTGTTGAGATCCCATCAAATATGAAAAATATGATTGTTGATGATACAACATATATTTTCTTGCAATAGAATCCCCATTTTCTTTGTGTCTTTCTTGGGGATCCATTGATAACCTTTTATATGTTCAACTATAAACCTATAGAAAGTTGGTGGATTATGCTTTATTCATGACATACACTATCGAAACCCTTAAAATCTTGTATTATCAAAACAATACCACAATGATTGTTTTAAGTTAGATGAGTTTTGACAACCTTAGGATCAACTTCCTCCCCTTTTGTAGTGGCATGAAGGCTGTATTTAGAGATTGTGAGAAATATAAAGTGGAGAAAATGCTAGCAAGAGAGTCTTCCACAGACTAAAGTAAGCAAAAAACCCTTTGTTCCATTTTGTTGAATCATTAAAAATCTAGGTGGAGCCAACTCTCTGATGAATTATTCAATAAAGAGACAAGTATTAGAGCATCTCCAGAGGTACATGGGAAGACAAAAAGTGAAGGCCAAAGTAGAAAAATAATAATAGGAGAAGAACCTTTGATGCCCTTGCAACAACATTGCTTACAAAGTCCCAATGGCACCCAAATCAAGGTCCCCTTTCTAGCCAGATACATCTTAGAAATGTTGATGACAAGCATATTGGCGTAGCTTCATTGCTAGTTTTTAAGAGAGGGTATAATGAAGACCTTGATCTTCATGTAGCAAAATTCATATATCACATGTGGCCAACAATGCTAGAATCTTGGAGCATTGGCTGGTTATATTCCCTACCACTTTCAAGGGTATGATATCTCAGTGTGGTGGTGTGAAAGATAGGCATTAGGTACTTTTTGCATATGGAATGATCTAAAGAGGGCTTTCCACACCAAGTTCATGCTTTGTCATGGTTTTAAAATGCATTTGAGTAGTGATTGAAGGTCATTTTGATTGACATTATCTATCATTTTCTGTAGCAAGAATCCACTTGAGACACTTTATGCCTATTATCCTTGGATGATACTCAGGCTATTTACTTAGATGTTAGATGTCTGATATGGATGCTATATTTCTTGGCTATGTATGATAGACACTTAGGCTTCATCTTGACTTGCATTGAGTTATTCTCTGGAGCTTTGGACAGTGGCATTGGTCTATTAGTCATTGACTTGAATACTACAATGGACGCTTTATCAAGCATCTTGACTTGGATACTCTGAATATATGTCATTGGATCTTAGTTATTGGATGCTATGTACATGATTTATTTGAGCTTTGGTTGCTCATTCTGCATCGAACTTTGTTCTAGTGGGACTTTCTTCATTGACTTTGATATTGCATAGCACTCATGGTTATGCAATTGAACTTGATTATTGACATGGTGGGATATCCACTTTATTTACATACTCTCTTTACATGCTATTTATTTGCAGTTTATGCCTTGAGGGCTGATCTTATTTGACTCTATCTTGGACTTGCATTGCAAGTCATCTTGTTAGTTATGCATACACTTGTCTTGGCTTGAGCTTCTGCTACCTTGCTAAGTGAGTTGTGCCTTTGGCAGGCCCCCTCAGTTAGCCTGGGACCTATTACATGCATGGACCATTATGCCAGTTAATGTATACCACACTAACAGATTGCACTTGATAGCTTTGGGTACTTGTCGTATGTATGTTGGTTGCTAGATTTTCCTATATACCCTATATGATGTAAGATATCAGACCTAGCAGCTCTAATTTTTCATATATTAGTGATAGCTCAATTCTGGCTTGGTTTTCTTACTATTGTATTTTATTTACATCAAGTTGTAATTGTAGACTATGCATCATTTAATGAGCGCAATCACTTCAGTTTAACTCTATTTTGGTCATAACTTGTGGATAGTATCTTGTTTCAGTAGTTCCTCTTGCTATGGGCTTGATTTAGGAGTGCTTTTAAGGTTGTTTGTAGTAATTGCAATAGTCTACTTTGACAATTTGTGCAGTTATTTTCCTTCATTATGGCTTGTGACTTGAGTGATACTACTATCTTTAATATTGATAAGTTGGATGGCACTAAGTACAGCTATAAGAAGGCCCAAATCTGGCAAGTTTTAGTGTAGAAAATGTAGGTAAGGCCTTTGAAACATAAGCATATCAAGCCCTTTTATTTATGCATATGATTGGGCTGAATTAGCTGAGATATGTAAGTCCACCATCATATTTTCCCTCTCTAAGTAGGTGTTATATAATGTTGTCTCTGATAGGTAGTCCACATGTGACTTATGAAAAAAGATTTGCAATGTCTATGACTAGTAGAGCCTCGCTTCTCAGATGCATTAGTGTAAAATATTACACGGCGCAGCGAACAGAATCTGAGAAAGAGATAGAGAGTACACAACAGATAAGAGGAGAATCAGTAAATTCTTTAACTCCAAACAACTGATACAAAGATGGCTCTGTCCACCCGTGCGCTTCCACTGTGTGAAGCTTAGATGGCGATCTAGACAGAAGATAGGTGAAGAGCTTAAGGCTAGCTGGAACAACAACTCTGACTGGGTGAAAGATGAGTGAGAGATGGCTGCGAAGGGGTTTAGCTTTTATAGCCCGCGAAGGTCGTTAGGTCGGCCTGCTGACCGACCTACCATATGAGCCTCCACTAGTCGGCCAGGGAATATTCCAGGGAATATTCCCTTTACCATCCAGCCAGGGGCCGCTTCCGCGGCCCCCAGACCCCACAATAGGGGCCCCTTTTAACTCCCTTACCACGCAACTCAATGCAATGTGCCTCGAGTTGCTACCAGCTTAACCACTCCGTCTAACCCAAAGATTAGACCCACAACAGTCACCTTTTTGCCATCCGGTCACATAGACCTCATCTGATATACAAGTCAGGACTCAACCAATGTCCGGGCTCACATTTGGCTTCTCCTCATAATGGAGGCCTTACAACTTTGAGCACCATGGATCATTGGTAGCACCTAATGAGGGTGGGGCATTGATCATATCTAACAATTAGTTGAAGCAGCTCATGGACCTTTGCTTAAAGGATGACACTTTTATGTCAACTCACGTAAATGAGTTTCATTCCATTATTAGTCATTTGTCTTTGCATGGGATTGAATTGAAGGATGCCCTTCTTCCTTTGTTCCTCTTACTACTTACACTGCCTAAATCATGGGATATCTTTGGCATTGCTATGTGTGCCAACATGCCTACTACTGATGGGGTACAATTGTTGCAGGATGTAGAGGGTGCACTCTTGATTGAAGAGGTTAATAGAAAGAATGTCAATGCTTCCCACACCTCTCATGCTTTGATAACTAGAGGCAATAATGGTAGAAGTGGTAATGCTCTCCCTAGGAGAGACTCTCAACAATCTCATTCAGTCACATGGACAGTCTCACAATGAGCCCCCTGGCCCATCAGTCCTCATTGACTTGTCATTACTGTGGAAAAGAAGGATATATTCGATTACAATGCCATAAAATGTGCAAAGAAAAGTGCAAGGATAAAGTACATGACACAAATAATGATCGTAGCACTGTCCCTAGTAAGTCCAATGTTAGGATTGAAGAGATTAATGTTGTGCAGATGACTAATTCTAATGATGATTACATACTCATAGCTTCATTTATTAATACTTCACAAAAACTCAGATTGATGATTTGTTAGGGTACACTCAGTGTTGGTTAATAGATTTAAGGGCTTCCTTCCATGTGACCCCTCACAGAGAGTGGTTTCACTCCTATCACAGTATGATTGGATATCTCTCCTTTTGGGTAATGTCCTAGCATTGGAGATAGTTGGTATTGGTGATGTCCATGGCTCCAATAGCATGCTTACTCTTCATAATTTACATCATGTACTAGCTCTCATGAGGAGCCTTATCTTTGCTCTGGCACTTTGGATGATGCAGGCTATGTTGTTTCTTTTTGTGATTCCTCATGAAAGCTTACCCATGGGAATCTTGTCATTGCATGTGGTGCTAAGTCCAATACTCTCTATCCCTTGCTTGTATTTGGGTCAGTTGATCATATGTTGGCAATGGATGTAGTTCCACATGTATCTCAGTGGCATTGCCCCTTGATTATAAATGTTTTGAGTCTTATGATTGTTGTTTATATGGCAAGTGTTGAGACTTCAAGCTCAACTACTCATAGGTATGTGTGTGTGACCGACATTACCTATAGCTCTGTCTAGTTGTACTCATGTGTGGGACATTAAATAAGTTAGTGTTGACCTTAGTCATGGTTAGTGATAACCTAGTTGTACTATCTCTTTCATGTTAGTAGATATTGAATAATGAAAATGAATGAGATGAACTAACTACTTACTCTTTGACTCCCCTCTGTCTCTCTTATCTTTGAACATGGTATCAAAGCCAACATGAATGGGCTCTCTAGAGCATGGCATTGAAGGAGTTTGGATTTGGAGCTTGAAGATAAGAGTCTCTGCTAAAGAAGAAAGGCTGTCATTGTTCATGTCAAGGTATGCATCAGGGTTTATGTTTTGTGCTTGTGCAAGACCTTGTTGTGGCATGTTTGGGAGCTTCATAAGGCTTCATTGAGCACCTATGAGTGGCCATTTGACATCAAAGATACTAGAAGCAATCTATGACATTGGATAGTATATGTGGGATCCTGATTATGGACATATCTAAGTTGGATGCTGTATGAACTAAAAAAAGCATTGATTTTTGAATTTTGGAGCTAAAAATCAAATGTATTGACATGATTATTGGATGTACATGAACAATACAGGAGTTATATGACATTGGTTCTTGAAGACAGGGCATGTATGAATGTCAGTATGATCGTGTCTTAGTCTCTACATGTGTTGGCATATATATGCTATGATTCAAGAAGCTTTTGAGCTTGGATTGCCTTTGTTTTGGCTGCATATTGGCTGACTGTTATCAATTGGGAAGATATTTGGTATTTGTACTTGTTGTACATGTACTATAGTGTGCCCGAAAGGTCATGTATGGACTCCCACGTATAGTGAAAAATGTCTAGGATGTTTGGGGGCATGTTTCACACATAAATATCTCTATTTTAACTGAGAAAAGGCTACTGGTCATTTATTGGTGCTAATTGCAGATTATATGTTTCTCTATTGTCAATAAGATTGAATGTACGTAGGGCATGCAATAACTACATGCTCTATGAACCGCTCTATGAACTAGTTGATGTACCCACATGCTATGCCACTTGATTGTGGATGTATCTAACATGTTTGTGGGCTGAAATACTGTGATTTTAGCAAGGATTTTGTTGCAGAAAATTGTCATTAAAGTTGAAGACTAAAATTGGTCATAGTAAGACATCTTGATTTGCAGGGAGTCAAGCATTAATTAAAAACTATCTGCTACAATATGGCAAATGCTCAAGGCACTGATAACACCACCCAAATTGTCTATGATAAGCTTGATAACAAGAACTTCACACTATGGAAGTTTAAGATGTAGAATTTTACAATTGGTAGAGGATATCGGGATTTATGTGTGGAGACTGAAGCTAGACTTGAATTACCTAAATGCAATCCAACACAGGATCAACGAAGAGCCCACCGACAATGGTCAGAAAGAGCTAGCAAAGTAGTACGTTGGTTCTCTTTGTGCATTTTTTATTCAATGGCAAAACTTCACTCTATGGAAGTTCAGGATGTAGAATTTTACAATTGGCAGAGGATATTGGGATTTATGTGTGGAGACTGAAGCTGAACCCAAATTACCTGAACGGAATCCAACACAGGAACAACAAAGAGATCATCAATAGTGGTTGGACAGAGCTAGAAAAGTATTACGTTGGTTCTCTTTGTGCATTTCTGATTCAATGGTTATGTAGATTGCTAGTTGTCATTCTCTGAAAGATGCTTGAGATACACTCATGAAAAATTATGGTAATGTCATGCATGCAAGGAAGATATAGCTTAAGCAACAATTTAATAATATGTCTAGCAATGGCAGAAGCATTCAAGCATACAAGATAGAGATAAAGACCATAGCCAACGAGTTGGCTACTATTGTGTCTAGTGTTTTAGAGGATGATATGATTGTAGTGACTAGGCTTGGCAAGGAGTACAAGGCATTTGATACTTCTATTTCTGTAAGAGAAGAACCCCCTAGTTGGGATGAATTTCTTACATTACTACTACATGAAGAAGTAAATCTTGCTCTTGACACAGTTGTCTCAAGGTAGAGATACTATTCTCTATTGTAGCTAGCATGGTAGAGGTGGCAAAGACCATGATTTTTTTTTAGGTCGAGGAGACACTCGAAATACCTATGGACAACATCAGTAGAATGCATGGAATAGCTCAAATATGCAGGGCCAGTGAGGATTTAGTGGCTTTAGAGGCAAGGGGAGATCACCTAGAGGCAGAGGTGGTGGATCCTGGCAATCAAATGAGCAGTCTAATAGGGACAAAGACTGTCATTATTGTGGCAAATATGGGCATATTGCCAAATATTGTCATAAGAAGCAAGCAGACATGAAAGAAAAAGGTAGACAACATGGAAATTATGCATCTTCCAATGGTGCTCAAGATGATCAAGGAGATAGGTTGTTTATTATGCATCATGTATCAAAGAATGTGCCTAAGCAAGGTAGAGATGAGAAATAGTACATAGATTTAGGGGCCTCTAATCATATGACACTCCACGGAGAATGGTTTGATGTGTTGGTTGTAGGCTCTCACCCGTGCAATTTGTAAATGTAGACGGGCGATGGAAAGGAAGCTAGGAAGATAGAAGGGCAATGGGAACCTGCAAATTGATTGCTAAAGGCAAAACGGATGGTAGAATGTTTACATTGGATGCATCTATTCCGGAATTGAAGGCAGCCATGTTTGACCATGATGATGGAGTTGTATGTGAAATTTGGCATAAACATATTGGCCAAGTAAATGTTCAGAAGCTGAAATCTATGTACCAAAAAAGAGGTTGTACTTGGGTTACCTAAGTTCAAATACAATGATCTTGGACATGTATGCTTTGCTTGTTAGTTCGGAAAACAAGAAAGGTTTCCTTTTATGTGTCAAGATTGTGGGAGAGAAGGAAGGAGTCTCGCTTGAAGCTTTCTTGCTTGCACGATGGGGGAAGACACACAAGGGTGGAGGCTGAAAACAGTTTTCCTCTTCTTAGTTGTGTAAGCCAAAAGAACTCAAGTACAAAGAAATAGAAGAACCCTATATATGGGTCTCAAAACCAAACTCAACTAACTAAGGTGGCATACTAACTGAGCCACGAACTAGAGTAGATAAGGATAGCTATCATGTAGCTATTATTCATGGGCGGTGTACCAACCGCATCTACAACTGACAAGTCGGTGACATAATTATACAACGGTCACCCTGGCGTATCACGAGTGGAGCTCGATATCTCAACACTCCCCCTCGAGCTCAATCCCAATTCCTGCACACCAAGCAGGTCTCTGAACTTGCGCAGCTTCTCTGCGCCCAATGCCTTCGTGAATATGTCAGCTACCTGATCCTCTGTGCTGACATAAACTAGATCAATAAGACCTAGTAAAACCCTCTCTCGCACATAGTGATAATGCACCTCAATGTGCTTTGTTCTAGCATGATAGACTGGGTTATTTGCCAAGTGTATACTACTCATGTTGTCACAATAAATGACAACTGGCCCATCTGTAGACTGATGCATATCATAAAGTAGCTTATGCAACCAAGCTACCTCACATGCAGCCATTGCTGCACCCCTGTACTCAGCCTCTGTGCTCGACAAGGCAACTGTAGGCTGTTTCTTGCTGCTCCAAGTGACTGCAGCACTCCCAAAAGAGAATACATATCCACTGGTAGATCGTCTATCAGAAATACTACCAGCCCAATCAGCATCAGTGTATCCATGCAACTGTATCTGAACCCCAGTCTCATAAAATAGTCCATACTGCAATGTGGACTTCACATACCTAAGTATGCGTCTAGCCGCATCCAAATGTGGTTTCCTTGGAGCCTGCATAAACTGACTTACCAATCCAACAGCATAGCTCAAATCTGGCCTGGTAATAGTCATATAAATCAAACTTCCTACTATGCGTCTGTACATAGTAGGGTCTTCTAGAAGCTCACCTGCATCTGTGCTCAGCTTCACATTTTTCTCCAAAGGAACTGAAATAGGCTTACAGCCTGTCATCCCATATTTGGACAGCATGTCCAATCAATACTGCCTCTGCAAGAGCTGTATCCCACTTGGTGATCTAATCACCTCAATGCCCAAGAAATAACGCAGCTCTCCCAAATCCTTCATCTCAAACTTCTGCTTCAATAGCATTTTCACATGAAGGATATCTTCATCACTGTCACCTGTCATAATCAAATCATCAACATAAATGACAAGCAGCATAATACCTTTCTCTGTTTTTCTCACATAAAGTGAGAAATCTGCCTTGGAAATCTGAAAGCCAATAGTGACAAGATACTGTCCTATCTTGTCAGACCATGCTCTAGGTGCTTGCTTCAAGCCATACAAGGCTTTCTTCAACCTGCAAACAAACTCAGGATGAACAGCATGCACATAACCTGGTGGTTGCTCCATATAGACCTCTTCTTGCAAATCACCATGCAAGAAGGCATTCTTTACATCCATCTGATGTAAAGACCATCCCTTTGATGCAGCCATAGCAATGACTGCTCTTACAGTTGCCATCCTTGCAACCGGACTAAATGTTTCTTCATAGTCAATGCCATATGTTTGTGCATACCCCTTGACTACTAATCTTGCCTTGTATCTGTTCACAGAACCATCAGCATTGTGCTTCACCTTATAAACCCACTTACAGCCAATTGCATTCTTACCTTTAGGCAAAGGTACTAACTCCCATGTAGCATTTGCTTCCAAGGCATCCATTTCTTCATCCATGGCTTTCTCCCATTTTTCTTTTCCCATGGCTTGCTCAAAAGATGTGGGTTCTGGTTCCTGTATCACTTTGACCATATATGCATAGTGAATGGCTGTAAATCCATCATATTTCAGCCTATCCACAGGATACCTAGCTCTTGTAGACCTGCGCAAAGTAGGTTCACTCCCAGGTGCTCTCAAAACATCCCTGGTCTTCCTTACTCCAGGTGTAACAATAGAAGGAATACCCAACTCATCATCAATGCTCTGTTCTGAGCCACTGGATTCACCATCCACATAAGAGTGACCTGCATTCACATCAAACATGGGCTGATCAACCTTCTCTTTTCCTTTTCATGATACCTGCATACCACTATCTGCATTGCTTTGAGAAGATTCTCCTGATCTCAATCTGCCTGTCCATGGCGAAGAATGTGAACCACTGCTAGAGGACGCTCCAGGTCCACTAATATTTTGTGACTGCTGCTGTGAATTCTGTGTAGCATTACCATTTTGTGCATCTTCATCATCAATCACATTTACTGGTTTATACCAGCTACTCATCTCATCAAAAACAACATCTCTGCTCACTGTAAACTTACGAGTAGAAGGGTTATAGCATCTATACCCTTTTTGCTACAGAGAGTAACCAATAAAGATGCACTTCTCAGCTTTTGGATCCAACTTGGATCTCAGCTCATCTGGCATATGTACATAGGCAATGCAACCAAAAATTTTCAAATGAGAAATATCTGGTTTCCTACCAGTATACCTCTCCTCTAGAGTCATTCCATGTATTGCTGCAGTGGGAGTCCTGTTCATTATGTAGACTGCTGTAGCAACTGCTTCAGCCCAATAAAAATCTGGCAAGTCTTTTTCATTGAGCATGGCACGAGATACCTCTCCAATATGCCTGTTTTTCCTTTCTGCAATTCCATTTTGTTGTGGGGTATAACTGCATGAATATTGCTGCTTTATGCCATGCTCCTGCAAGAACTTTGCAAACTCATTTGAGAGGTACTCTCCCCCTCCATCTGACCTTAGGCATTTTATCTGCAAGCCTATTTCTTTTTCAACCATAGCTTTAAGAGTTTTGAAATGCCCAAAAACTTCACTTTTCTTTTTCATAAAATACACCCAAACTTTTCTGCTATAGTCATCAATAAAACTGACAAAATAATGACAGCCTCCAAGAGATGCAGCTTTAGTTGTCCACACATCAGAGTGAATTAATTCCAATGGCTTCTCACTCTCTTGAACATGTCTAGGAAATGGTTTCCTTGCCTGTTTTCCAAACTGACAGGCTTCACATACCTTATGCATTTCTACAACCTTGAATTTGGACAATCCTGCAACAATATTTTGGGCCTGCATTGATTTAAGTCGCTGTACATTAACATGACCAATGCGTTTATGCCAGATATCAATATCTGCAACTACACCGGTCCCATGTGCAAACATTGCTGCACTCAATTCAGACATGTCTGCATCCAATGTAAACATTCTGCCCTTCTTCTTTCCTTTTGCTATCAAGCGACCTTTATTTTTCATATCCTCAACAAAGCATCCATGAGGATTAAATCTGACCTGCAAGCCCTGTTCAACCATTTGACCAACTGAAACCAGATTCTTGGTGATATTCGGGACATGAAATACATCGGACAGGTATTTCTTTTTCCCACCCTGCATAGACAAGGGAATTTTTCCAATCTGCACAATAGGATGAGCAGTATCATCACCAGTCTCCACAAATCCTGGTTTTTCCATTTTCCTTGCATCCTCCATCCATTCTGCATGACCTGTCATGTGGTTTGATGCACCTGAGTCAACATACCATACATCATTGCTTTCTTCTGCACTTGTCATAGAATTGTTCATGTGCTGCACCATGAACAAATGCTCATTTCTGTCATCACCCTGTCTACTAGAAGATGCATAATTCCCTTGTTGCAGTTTTCCATTCATGATGTCATTCTGCTTTTTATAGCAGTCTTTAGCCATATGACCCATTTTACCACAGTAGTAGCATTCAACATTACTGTTTGCATTTTGGCCTCTTTGCCATCCACCACGACCTCTTTGGCTCCCCCTGCCTCTAGAGTTACCACGTCCTCCTCCATAGGACTGGTTTTCTTGAGTTTGCTGCATATTCTGATTTCTGCCACGGCCTCCAAATCGGCCTCCTCTACCTCTGCCTCTACCTCTTCCAGCATTTGAGTAGAAGACAGCTTCTTTTGAAGTTCCTCCTGAAGAAGATGCACCACCATTTCTCTGTTCCTCAGAAATTAGAAGAGCAATCAACTCCTCAAAATCAGGAAATTTTTCACGAACTGAAATGGATGTCCGAAACTGTGCATAATCCTTTCCTAGACCATTCAAGGTCACGGAAACTAAATCATCATCTTCCACTGGCGACCCAATGGAAGCAAGTGCATCTGCAATCTTCTTCACCTTCATGTGGTAGTCGTTGATGCTCATACTTTCTCTTTGCACATTATGCAACTCTTGCTTGAGCTGCATTTTCCTGGCTTGCGTATTTGTGCTATACATTTTTGACAAAGTATCCCATGCCTCCTTTGGCGTACTTGCATCCTGAATATGCACAATCATAGAGTCTGAAATACTGATAGACAGCCAATACATAACTTTCCTGGCTCTCTCATGCCATATTTTAAATGCCTGCATTTGTTGTTGATTGGGAACATCAGGAAGAACTGGTTCTTCTTCATTTCCTGCAACAAATTCCCAATATCCTTTTCCCATAAGGAAATTCGTCATTCTAAACTTCCATGCCTGGAAGTTGTTCTTGTCAAGCTTTTCAGTGACAATCTGTGAAAGAGAATCAGACGCCATTACAGAATACTGCAAGAAATTCTGTCACTGCAAAAAACACAGCTTCACCCTCACAAGGGCAAATCTGCAAAACTGGCGAAAGTGGTATTTGACCACACAGTCACTTCCTAGTGACGATTTTGCATAAACAGGAACCAAGGATGATTCTGAAACTCCCAATGTCTCTGCGCACAAGCATACGATGCAATTTCTACAGTAACTTTTCACCGACCTGTAGAACAGTGGTCGCACAGCATAGAATTGAGCCTTTTCTTGAGTGCGTGCAGAAAACTTCCGTCTGCAAAACAGGCCCCGAAATGGCCTCAAATCAAAAAAACAAGGTCGCCAAGGGCTAAAGCCCTCCCCCGCAGCATATACTGCCCTCTTGCTTCACCGCGAAGAGCGTCTCAACCTGAGACAATGCACTCCTGCAATTTCCGGCTGTGCTACCTGCAGAGATCTGCTCCCAAAACAGGAAATGAAAGCAACACTGCTCCTCTTACCAGACCACCGCGAGCTTGGCTTGCTTTCTTGAGATCCTTACCACAAACAAGGCTCTGATACCATGTCAAGATTGTGGGAGAGAAGGAAGGAGTCTCGCTTGAAGCTTTCTTGCTTGCACAATGGGGGAAGACACACAAGGGTGGAGGCTGAAAACAGTTTTCCTCTTCTTAGTTGTGTAAGCCAAAAGAACTCAAGTACAAAGAAATAGAAGAACCCTATATATGGGTCTCAAAACCAAACTCAACTAACTAAGGTGGCATACTAACTGAGCCACGAACTAGAGTAGATAAGGATAGCTATCATGTAGCTATTATTCATGGGCGGTGTACCAACCGCATCTGCAACTGACAAGTCGGTGACATAATTATACAACGGTCACCCTGGCGTATCACGAGTGGAGCTCGATATCTCAACATTATGGGACATGTCAGGAACAGTTCTCATCCATTGCAATTAGTAGACTCAAATGTATGGGGTCCATCTCATAATACTTCTTTCGGTGGTACTCGATATTATGTATTTTTCATTGATGATTTCAACAACATATACACATGGATGTACATTATGAAACACAAAGATGAGGTGTTTGACGGTTTTCTAGACTTCAAAAAGCATGTTGAAAATGAATTGGGCTATTATATCTCATGTTTAAGATCAAATGGAGGCAAAGAATATGTATCTAAAGAGTTTGACATGTAACTTACCAAATATGGTATAAAAAGAGAGCTTACTTGCAGTTATACACCACATCAAAATGGTGTAGCAAAGAGGAAAAATCATGTTCTTATGGAATTGGCAAGGGGAATGCTTAATGAAAAGAGTTTGCCAAATGCTTATTACGCTGAAGTAGTGGCTGTAGGAGCTTTTGCTCAACCGCCAAGACCCACGGACCGCTTATTGTTTCAAGCGTTCCAAGCGAGCTCTCATGGCCATCTCTCACCTAGCCGATGCGCCATCCAACCTACGAATGCAGTGAACTTACCTTGATGCTTGATCGAGTACCCTCCTCTCTCTCACACTTCGGTAGCTCCACGATTCTTGATACTAGCTCAAGCATCCTCAAGCCTCCTCCATCTCCAAGCCTCATCCTCCATAGCCGCGCGCGCAAGAGAAGATAAGAAGAGAGAAGAGGAGAAGGGAAGAGGAGATGGTGGAGAGCTTCACCCTCTTGATTCCTCACTCTCTCACACACTCACTCCCTCACACTCTCACACTCCCTCTCTCAAGAGCACACACAAGCAAGAAGGGGAGAAGAAGAGAGGAAGATGAAGACTAGTTTTGCCACACCAAAGAATGAGATCTTCATTCACTTTTCAACTTTATATACAAAACCCTACTTCCCTTTTGGGCGGTCATTCCCTTTTTTCCTTTTTTTACATGGCCGGTCATAGCCTAGGCCCTGTTTTCCATTGTTCTTTTCTCTTCCTTGCTTCCTTTTCACTACCCTTCTATATTTACAAATAGCACGGGTGAGAGCCCGGCACTCTTTTACAAGATTTTAGGGTGCGCTTTTTATGCACCTTTCCCTTTTTGTGGTTGCCTTGGTCTTTAACGGTTGTCCTTGCGCTTTTGGGCTTTTCTCCTTCTTTTCCTTCCGTCAGGCTACCTTCTTTCCACCTTTGCCCTGCGTCTTCTCCGCTTTCTTTCGCTCTCGTCGTGTTGGGGTTAACAGTGGCTATTGCTATTTATGTGCTGAATAGAATGCCTACAGCCATGATTCATGATATAACTCCCCATGAGAAGCTATATGCGGGCACAAGCTTGACATTAGGCATCTTAAGGTGTTTGATTGCATTGCTTACGTACATGTTCCTAATGAAAAGAGGAAGAAATTGGATCAAAAGTTGTCAAGAGTGTTTTTCTGGGTTATGCACAAGACACGAAGGCTTACAAATGTTATGTACCGTCCATTCATGAGACCTTGATCTCAGTAGAGATGTAGTTTTTGAGGAGCTGGCTTCATGGTATGGTAATCCTAGTGCATTGGGTTCTGATGGATTAGCCAGCGCTACTAATGCTGAAAATTCTTCTTCAGTGAGTACTTCTGTAAGTGGTCTGTTAATTGATAGATGAACAAGGTGAAAAATGTGGAAAAGCTAAAACAGAAGCCAAAGGCCAAGGCAAAGTGAAACGGAAGACAAAGGCGCACAAGGAAAATCTAGAAACACAAGTGCAGAAAAGTCCTAAATAAGGGAGAAAGGTGCACAAGGAAAAGCGCAAGTCAATACTTTTGTAAAAGAGCACAAGCGCATCATGATTTAATTTAAGGAGCATCGGGCTCTCACCCGTACAATTTGTAAATGTAGATGGGCGGTGGAAAGGAAGCTAGGAAGATAGAAGGATAATGGGAAAAAGGGTCTGCCATGTAAAAAAGGGGATAAGGGGATGACCGCCCAAAATGGATTTAGGGTTTTGTATATAAAGTTGAAAAGTGAATGAGAAGCTCATTCTTGTGTGTGGCCAAAAGTGGGTCTCGTCTTCTTCTTCTTCTTCTTCTTCTTCTTCTTCTTCTTCTTCTTCTTCTTCTTGCTTGCTTGCTTGCTTGAGCTTGTGCTTGAGAGAGGGAGTGTGAGAGTGTGAGGGAGTGAGTGTGTGAGGGTGAGGGACCGAGGAGGAGAAGCTCTTTATCTTCTCCTCTCTTCTTCTCTTCTCCTCTCTTCTCTTCTCTTTCTTGCGGCTATGGAGCTTGGAGCGTGGAGCTTGAGGATGGAGCTTGCTTGAAGCTTGCACTTGGATTGTGGAGCTACCGGAGTGCGTGGGAAAGGAGGTAACTCGATCGGCATGGAGGTAAGCTCACTACACTAGTAGATATGGATGGCGCGTCGGCTATGTGAGAGGTAGCCATTAGTGCTCGGCTTGGAACGCTTGAAGCAATAAGCGGTTCGTGGGTCTTGACGGTTGAGGGAAAGCTCCCACATTTTGTTTCCGTTGCTGGGACCAACGGATTCAAGCCTTAAGCACTTGCGTGCTTCGAATCAAGCATTGAAGTAGGATTTTCCTCGAACCAGTGCTTGAGGTAGATAGGTAGGAAGTGAGGGAGTTTGAAGAGATATTCGATCTCCTTAGCAAGTAGGTTTTTGTTGTTTTGGACTTGGGAAAGCATGATGGAGTAGTGTAGGTATTTTCCTTATAGTTTTTTCTTGCATTTGGAAAGGATAGGAGAAAAATGTTGGAGCAAACAGTAGGGTTTTCTGTTGCTGTATAACAGGCTGAAACAGGAAAAAGAAGGGCAAGAAATGAAATTTTGGGTTAAATGTTAGTAAGGGAAGATTAAGGTGAGTGCAGGCCTGGACAAGGTGATAAGGAGCCAAGAGTGGCAAGAAAGGCCACATTATGCTTTGCAAGGTTTCAGGAGAGTAGGAGAGAGGAAGAAAGCTTCGTTGAGTGGATCCGCTTTGATCTAGCCATCCGGGAGTTATTTGCCCAGCCCAGGTAATTCTACACCTTCCCCTGCATGAGTAGGTTGGATCTAGAGCTGCTCGACCAGTGGGAAGGCCTCCAATGCTCGGCGTAACGAATTTTATGAAGTCCGACGAAAAAATGCATCGCGCCCAGCGTGTCCGAGTGACGGTGATTCTGGGCCGAGTCCCAGAATCGACCCTCAGACCACTCGGCCATTCGGCACTCGGCCTACTACCACTCATACCACTTGACTCCGCCCACTCGACTCGGACATCCACCACTCAGCTCGTCCGAATTAAGCATTCAGACTAACTTTGAAATTCGACCCTCGGCCCACTCGACCCTCGAACAACCAGACTCGGACTGGCCAAATTTGACATTCGGACCAGTTACATTTGAACCTTCCACTTAGCCCTCGGATGGGCCGAATCGGGCATTTGGCCCCTGCAATTCGAACTTGTTGGGCTGAATTTAGATTTTTTTCAAATTTTAACCTGAAGACAGTGAAATTGACCGAGAGACCATATAGAGCCAAAACCATAACATAGATCGATCACTGGGCTAAAACTTAGAGCAAGTAGTTCAAAATTTGGCTATAAATGGTCTTTCAAATAACGTATGGCATTTACCATAACGGCCCTGCAGGCCGGGGGGGACCGTCCCTCCCCCCCCCCTCGAACCCCCGTAGAGGGGGCTCTACCCTCCGCACCTCCCCCAAGTAGGTTGGAGAGAAAACGCGCGTCGTGACAGGTCCTCCAAATTGGAACCTAGTGTGGTAATGGCTCTACACGAGCATGGATTCATACTTACAAAAGAGCAACCAAAAGCACATACCTGAACAGAGAGAAACAGAGACCCTAGAACCTCAATGGGCCAATCTAGCCAACGTCAATGGCAAAAAGACCACACTGTAGAAACACATATGTATTTCATTCGGACTGCATCTAGTCAAAGTGGAAAGCAACAACATCAAGCAACAACAGTGAAAATGACTAGATATGACAATCTTGACAAAAGATGCTCCTTGAATAGCACTGCACTGATGATCCAAGACATCAGTGGAGAATCCACATCTGGTCGTGTAGTTGGGGACTCAAGGGCATTTTTCAGAAGGCTTAAACTTACAAGCCAAGACCTAGAAGATGAAGGCATAGTATCACCTGTTTATCTTAGGGTCAAACTCACCGCAAAAAGAGAGCATACTATCGATGCTCTGATTGATGAAGGAGAAAATTTTAATATCTTGACCTATGAATCATGGACCCTACTAGGTCAACCAGAGCTCACACTGACTAATGCAACTCTTAGCCCTTATGGGGGACACCCACAAGCACTCATAGGGAAGTGTAAAATCCTTGCGAGAATTGAAACTGAAAGCTTGCCTATCCTATTTCATGTTCCTCCAAATAGTGCTAATTACGGGAAGGAAACCCTCCTAGGAAGACCCTTCAAAAGGGCGACCAAGTGTGAGGCCGACTATGTAGCACAGAGGATACACCTGATACTACCGAGTGTGAGGATAGTCACAACCTTTAGCAAGGGTGACCTCATCGAACCTCGAGGGAAAGGCAAGGAAGGTGCTGACATAACAGTCAAGCCTACTAACGAGGGCAAGGACTTGTTTGAAGAGTTGATACAAGCATAGGTCGAACAACGAGAACCAGTGAGTGAGGCCATGCCCGAAATAAGAAGGTCAGGAGACAATGCCAAGGACGGCCTTACAAATATCATAGAAGACCCCGAAAGAAGCCCAAGCCTTATAGACGAAGGCATCGATGGAGGGTCAGCACAACACCACAATGGATATCCAAAGCGTTGCTACGTGCTCAAGGGTATTACGAAGGTAACCGATGGATTTGGGTGCCAAAACCCCCTGCTAAACCTCCTCTGTCAATTGAACGCCATCCACGCCTCCAGGTTGACGTCAAAAATGCGCTGCCTCCAGGTGGATTGGGAACTATAGCCTTCCACGGTGCGAGGTACGTGGAGGACTTTGTCTTGCCAAAATTCGCGGTCCTCGTTCCCCCAAGCAGTTGGGTGGGCCTCACGCTCTTCTAACCATCTAGCCTTGAGCCGGGCCCTTATGGCGATGACATCCTCCACCAACTGAATGGGCAGCACCCTATTCAGGGCGGTGGGAAACTCGAAGCATAGGTCGAAGGGGTCTCGGCTATACTCCTGCTGCTCCTAGATAATCATCTCAGCGCGGTACTCAGCGGGGGAGTCTTGGGTGCGCAGCGGGAAAGGGGCAGGCTGTTTCAGGGCGGGTCTGGCCTTGAGTTTTCTTCTTGCCTTCTCCACCAGTTCCTTCCTTTGGGTGGTGTGGGCTGCTCTTCGTTCGGCAGGTGCATCATGGGGCGGCACTTCGATTTGTTGGGGTTGAGGGGGTGGCGGGGCATATTCCTCGTCTTGAGGCTCTAGTTCAAGCTCGGGCTCACCCCCTTCCGCTTGCTCCTCCTCCTGTATTTTCTCCTCAGTGAACCCCAGGTCATCCATCTCCTGTGTTGTCAGTCCTGCTTGTGCCAGACATTTCCTTTGTTCCTCCAGGCTCTGCGGAGAGCCTCCTAGTTGTAGTGGTACGTGCAGGCCTGCCGTAAGGGCCTTGTGCGCAATGGTTAGCTTTCTCTGCAACTGATCATTGGCCTCTTCTATTTCTAAGTGGGTGGTGTGGAGTAGCGTGTTGATGAAAGTGCGCTGCTGAGCCATCATAGCAAGTTGGGCTGCCTCTGCCTGGTTTTCAGCCATCACTTTGTCACCCTCCGCCTTGGCCAGCCGGCGTGCTAGGTCCCGCACTCTCTGCTCATTATGATTTGCCCATTTCTCTGCCTGCTTCTCCATGTCTTCCAGGCTTTCCCCCTATCGGAGGGTCATTGCCATAAGTTGTTGTTGTTGGGCTTCGAGCTCCTGGTGCAAGCGGGACTGCTCTCGGTGCTGCTCTGCAATCTGCTCGTTGAGTTGGTCCTGCGTCGCCTGTAACCTGCGCACCTATTCTGCCCTCAATTGATCCAGCTCTGCAACGTGTTGTCTAATTTTTTCGAGCTAGCTCTGCGCCTCCAAGTTGGTTGCAGATAGCTGGTCATTTTTGCACTGAAGGTGGGCATTTGTCTCCCTCTCCCTGGTGAGACGCTCCATTAGGATTTTCCTTCGTCCTTCCTAGGTAGCGTCGCGCTCCTTCGGGGTTTTCAGCTCCTCCACCTCCTTGGTGCTGGCCTCCTCCCTAAGCACAACAATTTCTTTTTGATATTCTGTTATTTGCCTTACTCTGTCCAGTTGGAGGGCAACTTGCGATTCGTGCTCTGCTACAGCTCTTCCACCGCCACCCTCCTTTCCTGCCTCGTTGTTTGCAACTGCGCGAGCAGCTCCTTTACATAGTCATCATAGTGGCCTGTTGGGGGTGGGGAGTGGGGCATGATCGTAGTGGTGGCAATCTCCTCCACTTTTTGTCTTTTCTCCTCTGGCCCTGGCTCCAGCTCGGTCGTCGCTGCCCTTTTGGCCCCTGAGACTGGGGTGGCCTCGGCTGCTTCCCTTGCCAACTCTCTTTCCACTAAGAATTGTAGCCAGGTGACTTCATTGCTTTCATCTACCTTTGCGGTGTGCATCAGGGCGGCTGTGTCAGGGGGCGTCACCTTGAGGGGAGTGGCTTGCGTGGTTGGTGCGAGGAGAGGGGAGACGGGTCTGACCGGGTCTTTTCCCTTCCCTTCTGTAGGAGGCGGCGGCACAAGTTCCGGCGCACCAGTGCTGGGGCCGGGTGCTTCAGATTCGGATTGGTATGCCCTGCTCGCTCCCTCTATGTCTTTCCTACGTTGTTCCTCGATGGAGCGATGCGTTGCCAGCTCCAATTCTTCTTCTTCTCTCCTCCTCAGCTCTTCCTCAGCTCTTTTTCTTCTTTCCTCTTCTTCTCTTACCAACTCTCTTCGGGCCCATTCGAGCTCCTCCTGCTCTTTTCTCCTTTGCTCCTCCTCTCTCTTTCCGTGCAGGGCTTTGGTCCGTTGCTCCGCTTTCCTTTCTGGTGCAGCCTGGCGTTCTTCCTCCTTGTCGGTGTCCGTCTCTGTTTCATCCGACTGTTCCTCCGGCCGGGGCTGGGACTGCGACCGCGATTCGCCTCCTTTTCCGTCGCCTCCCTATTTGTCCTCTTTCGTACGTGCTTTCCCTATTGCCTCGTGGAGGATCGCAGTGAGGACACCTCCAAAACCTAGGGTGGAGGCCTTGGAGGATGAGGCCTTGCGGGTTGATCGAGGCGAGGGGGACTCTCCTACTACGGCCCTTCCTCCTGTTGCCAGGGCCTTTGCTGAGGCCTCAATCGTCCTTCTCACGAAGCCGTTGAGGTTCACCTCATCCAGTGCCTGAGCCGCGATGCTTTCGAGTAAAGGCACATTTATCCTGGACATGATGCTATTGTACCGTTGACTCGAAAATAGGGTATGCATCATTTTTGCCTGCAGCTGGATCTCTAGATCAGGGATGTCTGCCAAGTTGACTCCGTCGTTGGTGTGGACTTTCACTTTGTCCATTCCCAACATGGCGTAGACGTCCCTTTTCGGCTTCTTCTCCACCTTTTTCGGGAGCTCCAGTGCTCTTTCTACCAGTTCAGGGGTCAATTCAACCTGCACCTATTTGGTGGCTCCCGCATCCCGTACTGTGATGGTGCCTCTATTTTTGTTGAAGGTGCGTAGGAACTCAGCGCACAGGGCATAGTCTATTCTCCGGCCCACTGCTTCCAGATACCGTTGTAAGTGGCATTGCTCCATGATCCGTCGCACCGCTGGTTCCTCAATAACCACATCTTCCAAGTTGAATATGTGGTGGAACTTCAGCTGATTGAATGCTCTGGTTTCCACCGTGAGGCCGTACCGCACCTGTTCCTCCTCCGAGAAAGGGAGTTTGCTAGCTTTGTCTTGGCCTGCCATGGTCACTACCTGTACATTCAGTCAATTCACTCCTTAGTATCCTTGGCAACCAATTCGTAGGACAACCATAGCAGATTTTATCATTTATAATCATGATTTTTTCCTTTTAAACTTCTATCACCTGTTTTTGCATGGCATTTTAATTTGAAGCTTTTTCATGCGTGGTTCACTTTTTAGTTTTAACTTTTATGCTTGGTTTGCTTTTTAGATTTACTGATTTACTGCCCCATCCCCCTTGTGGAAAAGAAAAATCCGTCCCAGGATTGGGGTGTGGGTCCAAGCGTTCAGGTTGTTTTGTGGAGGAGCCAATCGTAGAAGTTGGGGTTATATTCGAGGTGTGCAGAGTGGTCCAGGTCACAAGGTCGGATGCCTACGTGGGTGATGTATGTGAGGACATCGATGAGGAAATCTCCGGAGTTGATCCGACTTGTGATGTGGAGCTCTTCTTCTGTCAGGATGCGATCGAGATAGGGGTTCGACCTCGAAGAGTGGTTAACACTCGATACGAGGTGGGTGCGACGTATGTGGGATCATACTCGGCTGTCTTGATGGCTCGGTTCGGGGTTGGTCATTATGCGGCATCCTTCCATTGCCCATTTTAATCGAAGAGTGTACCACTGCTTCAAGAAGGGAGATTCGGTGTCCACGAGGTGGGACAACCTTGCTGTTTCTTGGCTAGTGAGTCCGGATGTCGTGCGCGGGTCAAACGATGGGATGAGGCGTTGCTTAATGGCTTGCTGTTTGGAGACCTCGCGAGCGAGTAGCTCAATGGCAGAGCGTGAAGCTTGTGCGAAGGAGAATTCAAAAGTCTCCCAAGAGCAAGGCATGGTGCGCACGTCCGTTGCAAGAGGTTCCGCTAACAGTCCCAAGTCTAGGCGGTCATAGCTAAGGGCCAGTGCCACAAAGGTGGCGTCTGCTGGGGGCCTGTTTGAGTCAGCAGCTTGGCCAACGGTCGGATGGATGGGTTGGGGTTGATCTTAGGGACCATGCTAGGGAGGTCGGCAGGGCTGTTGGGTTGCACGCCAGGGTGGTTGGGTGATACCACCGGCAGTAGTGGCCGGTGCTTGGGCCGTTGGGCGTGTATGACGCCTGTGGGATGACTCACAAAGGAGTCGGATGACTGGGGTGGATTCTGCAGTTCGTGGTCTTGAAGTGTCAGAGGACAAGGCCTTGCGATTGATGTAGGAGCAAGGCTTGTGTCAGTTGGGACCTTGGGGACCCACAGCAAGGCATTCCCTTCATAGTAGCCTTGTGCACGCAGCAGGATTTTAGGCACCCATATTTTCTTAACCACGCGGCGCTTGTGATGATGGCGTTTTGGTCTTCTAGGTTTAGGTTTGTATGTGTTTCACGGACCCGCGCGTCTAGTTCTAGGCTGATCCCGAGGCTTCTTCGGCACCTAGTGGAAGCGAGTCTGTTGGGGTTTTGCCTTAGGTTTGGCGGGTTGCGGTGCATGGGGATCTAGGTGTAGTAAATATGCACGGCCCTCCTTCTGAGTCCTGTGTGCAGCTATTTCTAATGGTGGTCCGTTGAGCACTGCTGGGGTTACGAGGCGCTGGTTGAAAGTCGTGACAATAGCCACATTCCCGATTGTTAGGTGGATGCGTTGTGACTCATAATCAACATTGCAACGGGTCTGCTTTTTAAAAGTTCGCCCGAGCAATGACTCTGTGCCTGCCTCCCTAGCATCGGGTAGGACATAGAACAGCATGGGAATAGTTTTAGTTTCGATAGAAACGGCAACCCTGCATGTGCCGAGGAGCAGGTAGGATTGGGCCCCATATGGGTTCAATCTGACTATTGTGGGATGAAGTGTTGGTGCGCCAAGTTGGGTCCAATTCTCATGCGTCAAGATGTTAAAATCCACCCCCCGGTCGATCAGGGCGTTGAAGGAGCACGTTTGCTTGGCCGTGACCATGATGCGGAGGTAGGCGGGTTCTACAAGATCGTCCTCATTTTCGCCGATTTCCATAAGTGTGGCCACTCGTATTTTAACGTGTGTTTCCACCATTGGTTGTTCATGCAGTGGGTGCGTGGGCAGATAGTACTTCTTGATTCGACTGCCGTTAAAGAAGCCGATTCCCTCTCCATCTAGTGTTTCCAGCTCGGCATTACCAGTTCGGCTGATTGCGCGGACCTTAAAGGGCCCAAGACCTCTGAATTTCATCTTCTGTTTGTGTCCTTTAACTGAATAGAGAAGCACTAGGTCGCCCGGCTCAAACTCTCGTTGCTTGACGTGCTTGTCAAACCAGGTTTTGCGTCTAGCTTTCTCACAAATAAGCGCGTGGGTGGCTAGTAGACGTACCTCTGATAGGCGTTCTAGCTCGACTAAGCGTTGCCTCCATGCCTCCCTCCCCTCCCATCGTTCTTGTAGTGCTATCCGCAGGCTAGGGACAAAGAATTCTAATGGAAGAATAGCTTCGGTCCCATAGGTTAGCCTGAAAGGCATTTGTCCAACGGCTGTCTTATAAGCTGTTCGATAGGCCCACAGAGCTGCCATCAACTTGTTATCCCAATCACTTCGTGAGGCTGAGACGACTTTGGTCAGGACAGTGATGAGAATTTTGTTGGTTGACTCAGCCTGGCCATTAGCCTGAGGGTAGTATGGTGAGGATTTGCGATGGATGATGAGGAAAGTGGATAGGAGATGGGCTATCACTTCGTTGATGAAATGCGTTCCCTGGTCCGCTGACCAATTTGATGGGGCACCCAAAACGCGAGATTACTTGTTCCCATAAAAACTTGGCAGTTGTCCTAGCATCATTTTTCCGTGTGGCCCTCGCCTCCGCCCATTTGGTGAGGTAGTTCATGGCTACCACTATGTATCTAGCCTGTGAATATTGTGCCGCAGGGCTGATGGGTCCTATGAAGTCAATGCCCCACTTTTCGAAAGGTTGGCGAGTGATGACCGGGGTTAACTCCATTTGATCTTTACGGACCGGGACCCTTGTCCGTTGGCACTCATCGCAGTGTTTGACAAATTGTGAGGCATCCCGGAAGAGCGTGGGCCACCATAGCTGGGACTGCAACACCTTCCGTGCTGTCGTGTCCCCGCTAAAGTGTCCTCCTGCAATGCCGCTGTGCGCCTCTGAGAGCACATCGTGCATCTCATGCTCACATATGCATCTACGTAGCAGACCGTCTTGCCCCAGCCTATAGAGCTAGCCTACAATCAACTGATAGGGCTGGATTTTTAGGATTAATCGCCTAAGCCGTGCCCGTTCCATTGGTCGTTCGGGCAGCCCATGCTCGAGTACTTGGACTATGTCGTCTGCCCAATATGGTGTCAGGTCGGCCCTGAATAGGTCTTTTTCGCCGGATATGCGGAATAAGTGGCTGTCTGGTAATTCGTCCACTATGCCTTGTCCAGCAGCTTCTCCTGTGGGTACTCAGGACAGATGGTCAGCCATGTAGTGTTGTTTTCCCTTCCATACTACCACTGAGAAGTCGAATTCCAGGAGCAGGAGAAGCCATCGGGCTATACGTCCTATAGCGCAAGGTTTGTTGACTAGATAGAGCAGAGCTTGATGGTCGACAAAGAAGGTAAAGGGGGTGGCAAGCAGGTAATGCCGAAACTTCTTCACGGCGAACACCATGGCTAATCCCTCCCTTTCTGTTGTTGAATAGTTCATCTCTGTTTCAGTGAGCTGCCTACTTGCAAAACTCACTGGGTAATCTAAGTTATGCTCACCAGGTTGGCACAGCACCACCCCCATGACAAACTTAGAGGCGTCGATGTGTACGTGGAACGACATAGTCCAATCTGGGGGTCGTAGGATAGGTGCTATTGTTAGGGCTTTTTTCAGTTCCTCGTAGGCTCGTTGGCAGGTTTCGGTCCACTCGAAGGCAATTAGTAGCTTGGACAATGGCCTAGCAATCAGCGCGTAGTTTAGTACAAACCATCGGTAGTATCCTGTGTGACCTAAGAAGCATTGAACCCCCCTATAATTACTTGGGGGTGGGAGGTCCATGATAACCTTGACCTTTGAGAAGTCCGTGGAAATGCCATTCTTGGATACCACGTGTCCCAAGATGCAACCGCGCTTTACCCAAAACTGACATTTCAGGGGGTTGAGAGAGAGACGATATAAACGACACCGTTCAAAGACTGCGCGGAGTTTTTCGAGATGTTGGTTCCAGGCCGAATGGACACATAGGTCATCGACGAAGACCTCCAACTCCTTGCGAAGCATGTCCTTGAATATGGTGCACATGAGGCGTTGAAAGGTGGCGGGGGCATTGGTTAGCCCGAATGGCATGACTACATAGGCAAAGACGCCCACTCAGTGGCGAAGGCGGTCTTGTGCCTATCTGCAGGGTGCACTTGCACCTGATTGTATCCCGAGAAGCCATCTAGGAAAATGTAGGCTTCCTTACCTGCCACCCTCTCAAGCATGTGCTCAGTGTACGATAAGGGGTAGTTGTCTCTCTTTGTTGCTGCGTTTACTTTCTTGTAATTAACGCACACTCGAATCTTGCCATTTTTCTTCATCACAATGACTATGGGTGATACCCAGTCCGTGTGCTCAATTTCGTAAATGAACCCGGCTCGCATCAACTTGTCAATTTCCTCCTTGACAGCATGGGCGTGCTTGGGATTCATGGGGTATGGTCGCTGCTTAACCGGCATTGCATCCGTCGTCATGGGTATGTTGTGAGTCACAACACTCAGATCTACCCCTCGTAGCTCATCTAGAGACCAAGCAAACACATCCCGGTACTCCCGCAAAAGAGTGATGAGGCTGGATTCTTCCTCCGTGGTCAGGTCCTCGGCAATGAACACCGGTCGGGGTGTTTCTCGTCCCAGGGCTAGGTTTATCTCCTTGACCTTGGCTGGCCCTTCGATGGGTTCACGGATTTGCCCTTGGCGTTTGGCACTTAGCAAAACCACCACCCTGTCCCCTCTTTTGAATTTCGAAAAGCGCTTAGGGAGGTCTCGCGGCTTTCGTTGCTCTTCCGATCGCACATCGTTGGGGCGCTCTGCTTTATTCTGTCGTAGTCGTCGGCGCCTCAGGTGGATGGGTAGATCTCCCCTGGTGCGTCTAGCCGTGGGTGGCCTAGGGATTTCTAGGTCATCCTCCGAAGTAACTTCAGATTCAGAGTCGAATTCCTCATTTTCACTAGGGGAGGTGGTCTCCCCTGGCGGCCTCAGTTCGGAGGGCGACTCGGTTCTAAGCAAGGCTACCGCTTTTGGTTGGGTCAGGCCGGCCTGCTTAAAATCCACATCCCCCATCTGTTCCAACTAAGCACGATCGCATTTCGCACACATGACCCCTTGGTCCATCCTAAGGGCCGGCCTCGGCTGTGGTTTTGCATCTGCTTGGATTTGCTCAATCTCTCGCCCTTCGGTATCATATTCTACCGTGTCTATCTCACCCTCACTTTCTTCATCGAAGGGTTGGCAATCTTCGTATTCGTCGCCAGAATCCACCTCGCTGGACTGCTCATCGTTCGCCAAGGCCTGTTCTGCCTCATTTTGTTGGTCAAGGACCAATGCCCAGTTGTATCTGAGATTTAGTTCGTGCACTCTGGTCCACTTCCATTCGGGTTGTTCCAAGAGGTCTTGGAGCAGCTTGAGGTTGGCGGCTGCGTTGCGCTCCAGTCGGTCCGTTAGATGCCCCAGTATTCCCTGAAGTTCTCTCCTATTGGTTGGCACTTGGAAGGCGACAGCAGGCTTACGTCCGTCATGGAGGCTTGTTGCCATCATGTAGACAGGTGTGCGCTGTGTTTCTCTTGGCTTGCCAACTGTTTTGATAGCCTGCTCATACGTTTCATGATCTGAGAACGGCAAATCAAGTGTAGCGAGAACGTGCATCCAATCCCGCTCGTCCTCTGGGCAAGGGATATACTTCGTCAAGGACCCGTAGGGTGCCTTGTTTTGGTTGGTTCCTTTGAGTAGAATGGAGATGGTATCCAGGTCGATTGGTGAGGTCTTCCAAGTGTCCATCTCTATTCTCATAGCGTCAGTTTGGTTGCCCAAGAAGATCAGGTTGTTACCCCAGTCTTCGATAACTCTGGCATTGCGCATCTAGGGTCGACCCAGTAAGATATCATAGTCCACTCCCTTCATGACGATGAAGTCGACAGAGAACTGGATTCCTGCAATCTTCACTGGCCAATTCTTCAAGACCCCGAATGGTCTCACTCGCATGCCATTTGCTAGCGTGACGTTAAACTGGGCGGTTTCGACGAGCAAGTTTCCCCACTTCTGTAGCACTACATAGTTAAGCACACTGACCCCCGCTCCTGTGTCCACGATCCCCCTTCTCGTTGTATCCCCCAAGGCTAGGACTGGCAGGACTGCATGCATTTCTGAGCCCTCCCAGAAGGCGTTGATGTGCAAGGACTTAGGGCTTGAGTGTAGCGTCAAACTTGGCAAGTGCGTTTCCACATCCTGGTCTTGAGCATTTCCTGGGGCTTGCTCATGTGGTCTTTCGATCCACCATTTGAGGTCCTGCCACAGGGTAGAGTGCTGCCTGAGCAGCTCTCCCAATGCAACCGTTACAGGGGTGGTCACTAGTGTGGTTAGGAGATCGCTAAACACCTGTCCTGCCCTATGTTTAGACTGTCCGGACCAATGGCCACGGCTGTCTTGTGGTTCTGTTACGTCTAGGCCTGGCCTTGTCCTTGTCAGTACTGCTTGTGGCATAGCCGCCTCGACAGACTTAGGGTGGGGTAGCGATGACGGCGCACTCATGCTGGAGAGGTCCTCGATCTCATCCTCCATGATGGGCTCAACGTCCTTGAGGTGCTGTTGAGCCTCCCTCACCCATTCCTTTACCTTTTCTATGGCTTCCAATTGCCGCCTGGGGTGTGGGTATTCCCCTACCTTAGCACTCTCCAGTTGCGCAGTTCTAGGGGCTGAAGTTTTTGCCTCTGCGTCTGAGACTTTCTTGCCGTGGGGCAAGGTCGTAATGCTGTCGGTTTTTATTGCCACCTTAGCCTCTGACCTCTTCTTTTTTCGCCTACGGCTTTTCTTTCCTACAGAGGTAGCGTCGAGATTGCCAGGTCCTGGCAGAGAGACGCCGGCCTGCTTCGTTTGTGCTCGGGTCATCACTCGTAGGGGGATAGGTGTGGCCTCCCCATCGGGGTTTTCAACACCAAACAGTCCCAGCGGGACAGATGGCAAATTAGATGTACCAGAAGGCGGCTTGCGTTTTGGGCAATCTATGAAAAGATGAGTGATTCCGCACTCTACACACCTTTGGTCGGCTTTGTCCCTATTTTGCTGCTCTCTTTCTGGGCACCGTGAGGAGACATGACTGGGATGTCCACATGTCCAACAAGTGACTGGATCCGGTGGCTGCCCTCCTAAGCCTCTACCCCGTCCTCGTCCTAGTGCCATCAGCGGTATTGGTCGGTAATCCATGAGGATTGCATTGCCCTCGTCGTCATGCGAGACATACGGGTATATGTAGGTTTCTTCGTCACTGGGCTCCTCTACGTAATGCACAGGAGCATCGCTCGGTGGGTGGGTCACATAGGGACTAGGCGGCCTAGGGATACCGGTAGGGTTTATGTCCACCCTAGGGAACGCTGGCTTCATGTCGTTAGGTGCTGGTAGGGCAAGAGGAGCTCCCCTTCCGTAGAATGGTTGTGGCCTGTTAGCCGGATAGAGCTGGCCGTAGGGCTGCGTGTATGGTAGTCTTCGTGGTAGTCTGCAGTGTGCGGCATCATGGCCGAACCTTCCGCAGTTAGTGCAGGGCCTTGACCTAGGGTCCTGACATTCTGCTGGCAGGTGGTTTCCTCCACAGTACACGCACTGGGCGTGCGGACGCGTAGGTCGCCTTAACATGTCCTGTATTTTGGCCAGTTCTGTCTTGACCTCGGCCAAGCCATGGTCTGCCTCGGTGGCCTTCCCCTTATCGTGGGATGACGTGTTGGATCGCTCGCTAGAGGTTGGCGTTCGTTTTAAACTCCGTGGGTTGATTTCTTCCGAGTTCGAGCTCCTGGAGCTCCGCTCCCTCAGCTGGTCATCGACCCTAATGGCCTCCTCAAAAACCCTAGCCACCACGTCCCTTTGCAAGCTCGAATTGCCCGCTAGTGCTTTGTACAATTCTTCATCCCGAATCCCGTTGATGAACACGGTTGACACTACCCTGTCAGTCGGTCTTTCACCCAAGGGGATTCTCTTAAGGAGACTTCTAACGTGGGTCACGTAGTCGCGGATGCCCTCCTTCTCCTTCTGCTTGACGTTCATCAGACGAACTAGTAGGTTGTCAGAGTATCCGGGTTCGGCAAACCTCTTAACGAAGAGGTCCTTGAGGTTATTGAAGTTGGCTCGTTCTATATCATCTAGACTTGTATACCACGTCCTACCCTTATCGCTTAAGCAAAGTCCGAATGCTTGCGAATGTTGGGTCTGGTCGTTGAGGCCATTGGCTTCGCAGACCTGCTCGAACTGCTCGACAAAGCTATACGGGTCGTCCGGTGGTTGGTACTTGTCAAGTTGCTTAGCAACAATAGGTATTTTGTCTTGGCTCTTTGAACCCTGGGTTGCCCCTAGTCCTGCAAGTAGTGAGGTTGCTAGTGCAGCGGCATTTTGTTCCGCCGCGGTGTTATCGAGCAGCCATTTCATGAGGAGCTCGCCCAGCGTCAGGTCTCCCTTGAGTGCTCTTTCCTGGTCTGTTTGGTTTCGGCCAGCCAAGTTCAACACTCGATGCACCTCAAGCAGCTCCATGCTTTGCCTTAGGCTCTTGGCTTGTTGGTCCCTATTATAGTCTGTTATGCCCTGCAATGCCTTGCGGGCTAGCCTCCTCTCCTCCTCTAGGTCTGCAATGATTGCCTCCGCTGTCCTGCCATGGTGTTCGTACCGGGCGTGCGCATCATAACTGCTCACCATTTGCTGTATGGCTTTCGAAAATGCGCTAACATCTAGCTCCCCTGCAAACCAATGATCTGAACCTCCCTCTGTCATGGTAAAATTCTCGCGCCTGGTTGTCAGTCAAATCCTTGTCGTTGTTGCTCCTTGCTTGATCCTGCCCTGCGCTCTGTGCGTCTGTCATGCTTGGGTTTTCTCCCAGTGGTGGGTTTTTTGGCAATTTATCTGAGTGAGTTCTTTTTTATTTCTTGAATGCGTCGCTCAACTTAGGGTCACTCGTAAGTGTGTTATCCCTCGTGCACTCGTGCTCAAACAGGCTTTCGACTTTCCTAAGTGCTCTTCAAGTGCGGAAATTCAATCAGAGTGTTGTGAGTGCTTCCCTTGCATCTTACTCACTCTTGCTCGTTTTGGGCCTGACAGGCTTGCTACTCTAGTCCTGGCCGCCTTATGGGTCACTGGGGGAGTGCCCCAGTGTGTCCCTGGATGGGTCAGGTTTGTTTTGATTTGACTCTGGGAGTTGGACGTCCGATTTACCAGTGGTCCGATTGTGGGGATCGGACCAGGTATGTTAGGGCGAAGTGGGGGTTTTTAGGGTCCGTGTGTCCAATTCTCAAGAATCGGACGAGCGAGTGTGCGAGCGATCGGTTCGATCCTAGGAGGTCCGATCCTAGGAGGTCCGATCGGACCGGTCGATCCGATTCCTTCTGGTCCGATTATGGATGGGTCCGATTCTAGGGGTCGGGTCTGACTGGTGACGTGTATTACTCCGTCCGATCAGACCGGGTGGGTCCAAGTCAGAGCGTCCGAGTAGTTGAGTCGGACAAGTTGGTCCGAGTGTCCGATTTTAACAAAAAGGGGCCGGTCGGTCCGAGTGCCACATGGCGCGTCCGATCGGACCAGTTAGTCCGAGTCTAGTGATTGAACGGGTTGTTTCGATCGGACGATTGTCCGAGTGTCCGATTCTGGGAATCGGACACTGGGTCAGCCGTCCGATTCCGCCGCGGTCCAATGGGTCACGCACACCGATTTGCTCGATTTTCACTAGGTGTATTATCCTGTTGGTCGTGCGATCACCCCGCGACAGAGGTGGAGTGGGGCAGACGGGATCAATTACCTGAAGTCGCCGAATGCGATGTCCTCCTAGCTCCAGTCGATCGGACAGCTGCCCAGCTCGCTCACTCTCTCACTCTCTGTCTCCTCCGCTCTCCGTTGGTTGGAAATGGGGTCCTCTTGCCCTCCCAGAGTTTTATACTCTGCTAGTTCTGCCCTACACACTACAGGTTCCTTCACTGGTGTTTCTTATGCCGTTACCTTGCATCTTCTCCATTTTTTTTCCCTTTGTTCCTGTGATTTTTTCCCTTGTTTCATAGTAGCAGCCCTCTGCCTTTTCGTGTGTGATTTCCTACTGCTAATCTATCCTAAACACATCCTGAATCGAAAACAAAACACTGAACTAATTTCTCCATGTTTCCCAGTCATTAATAACCAGATTGTTCCAAACCACTTACCTGTTCTGAAGATCAAAAACACCAGACTTCCTACCTATCTCAAGCTCCGTTTCAGGGTGAATGCCCTACTTTGATGCTCGATATGGGGCACGCGAGTGCTCGAGCTTGAATCCGTGGTCCCGGCAACGGAACCAAAATGTAGGAGCTTTCGCTCAACCGCCAAGACCCACAGACCGCTTATTGTTTCAAGCGTTCCAAGCAAGCTCTCATGGCCATCTCTCACCTAGCCGATGCGCCGTCCAACCTACGAATGCAGTGAACTTACCTTGATGCTTGATCAAGTACCCTCCTCTCTCTCACACTTCGGTAGCTCCACAATTCTTTATGCTAGCTCAAGCATCCTCAAGCCTCCTCTATCTCCAAGCCTCATCCTCCATAGCCGCGCGCGCAAGAGAAGATAAGAAGAGAGAAGAGGAGAAGGGAAGAGGAGATGGTGGAGAGCTTCACCCTCTTGATTCCTCACTCTCTCACACACTCACTCCCTCACACACTCACACTCCCTCTCTCAAGAGCACACACAAGCAAGAAGGGGAGAAGAAGAGAGGAAGATAAAGACTAGCTTTGCCACACCAAAGAATGAACTCTTCATTCACTTTTCAACTTTATATACAAAACCCTACTTCCCTTTTGGGCGGTCATTCCCTTTTTCCCTTTTTTTACATGGCCGGTCATACCCAAGCCCTATTTTCCATTCTTCTTTTCTCTTCCTTGCTTCCTTTTCACTACCCTTCTATATTTACAAATAGCACGGGTGAGAGCCCGGCACTCTTTTACAAGATTTTAGGGTGCGCTTTTTATGCGCCTTTCCCTTTTTGTGGTTGCCTTGGTCTTTAACGGTTGTCCTTGCGCTTTTGGGCTTTTCTCCTTCTTTTCCTTCCGTCGGGCTACCTTCTTTCCGCCTTTGCCCTGCGTCTTCTCCGCTTTCTTTCACTCTCGCCGTGTTGGGGTTAACAGTGGCTATTGCTATTTATGTGCTGAATAGAATGCCTACAGCCATGATTCATGATATAACTCCCCATGAGAAGCTATATGCGGGCACAAGCTTGACATTAGGCATCTTAAGGTGTTTGATTGCATTGCTTACGTGCATGTTCCTAATGAAAAGAGGAAGAAATTGGATCAAAAGCTATCAAGAGTGCTTTTCTGGGTTATGCACAAGACACGAAGGCTTACAAATGTTATGTAACGTCCATTCATGAGACCTTGATCTCAGTAGAGATGTAGTTTTTGAGGAGCTGGCTTCATGGTATGGTAATCCTAGTGCAGTGGGTTCTGATGGATTAGCCAGCGCTACTAATGCTGAAAATTCTTCTTCAGTGAGTACTTCTGTAAGTGGTCTGTTAATTGGTAGATGAACAAGGTGAAAAATGTGGAAAAGCTAAAACAGAAGCCAAAGGCCAAGGCAAAGTGAAACGGAAGACAAAGGCGCACAAGGAAAATCTAGAAACACAAGTGCAGAAAAGTCCTAAATAAGGGAGAAAGGTGCACAAGGAAAAGCGCAAGTCAATACTTTTGTAAAAGAGCGCAAGCGCATCATGATTTAATTTAAGGAGCATCGGGCTCTCACCCGTACAATTTGTAAATGTAGATGGGCGGTGGAAAGGAAGCTAGGAAGATAGAAGGATAATGGGAAAAAGGGTCTGCCATGTAAAAAAGGGGATAAGGGGATGACCGCCCAAAATGGATTTAGGGTTTTGTATATAAAGTTGAAAAGTGAATGGGAAGCTCATTCTTGTGTGTGGCCAAAAGTGGGTCTCGTCTTCTTCTTCTTCTTGCTTGCTTGCTTGAGCTTGTGCTTGAGAGAGGGAGTGTGAGAGTGTGAGGGAGTGAGTGTGTGAGGGTGAGGGACCGGGGAGGAGAAGCTCTTTATCTTCTCCTCTCTTCTTCTCTTCTCCTCTCTTCTCTTCTCTTTCTTGCGGCTATGGAGCTTGGAGCGTGGAGCTTGAGGATGGAGCTTGCTTGAAGCTTGCACTTGGATTGTGGAGCTATCGGAGTGCGTGGGAAAGGAGGTAACTCGATCGGCATGGAGGTAAGCTCACTACACTAGTAGATATGGATGGCGCGTCGACTATGTGAGAGGTAGCCATTAGTGCTCGGCTTGGAACGCTTGAAGCAATAAGCGGTTCGTGGGTCTTGACGGTTGAGGGAAAGCTCCCACATTTTGTTTCCGTTGCTGGGACCAACGGATTCAAGCCTTAAGCACTTGCGTGCTTCGAATCAAGCATTGAAGTAGGATTTTCCCCGAACCAGTGCTTGAGGTAGATAGGTAGGAAGCGAGGGAGTTTGAAGAGATATTCGATCTCCTTAGCAAGTAGGTTTTTGTTGTTTTGGACTTGGGAAAGCATGATGGAGTAGTGTAGGTATTTTCCTTATAGTTTTTTCTTGCATTTGGAAAGGATAGGAGAAAAATGTTGGAGCAAACAATAGGGTTTTCTGTTGCTGTATAACAGGCTGAAACAGGAAAAAGAAGGGCAAGAAATGAAATTTTGGGTTAAATGTTAGTAAGGGAAGCAAGATTAAGGTGAGTGCAGGCCTGGACAAGGTGATAAGGAGCCAAGAGTGGCAAGAAAGGCCACATTATGCTTTGCAAGGTTTCAGGAGAGTAGGAGAGAGGAAGAAAGCTTCGTTGAGTGGATCCGCTTTGATCTAGCCATCCGGGAGTTATTGGCCTAGCCCAGGTAATTCTACACCTTCCCTTGCATGAGTAGGTTGGATCTAGAGCTGCTTGACTAGTGGGAAGGCCTCCAATGCTTAGCGTAGTGAATTTTATGAAGTCCGATGAAAAAATGCATCGCGCCCAGCGTGTCCGAGTGACGGTGATTCTGGGCCGAGTCCCAAAATCGACCCTCAGACCACTCGGCCATTCGGCTCTCGGCCTACTACCACTCATACCACTTGACTCCGCCCACTCGACTCGGACATCCACCGCTCAGCCCGTCCGAATTAAGCATTCAGACCAACTTTGAAATTCGATCCTCGGCCCACTCGACCCTCGAACAACCAGACTCGGATTGGCCGAATTTGACATTCGGACCAGTTACATTCGGACCTTCCACTTAGTCCTCGGACGGACCGAATCGGGCATTCGGCCCCTGCAATTCGGACTTGTTGGGCCGAATTTAGATTTTTTTCAAATTTTAACCTGAAGACAGTGAAATTGACCGAGAGACCATATAGAGCCAAAACCATAACATAGATCGATCACTGGGCTAAAACTTAGAGCAAGTAGTTCAAAATTTGGCTATAAATGGTCTTTCAAATAACGTATGGCATTTACCATAACGGCCCTGCAGGCCGGGGGGGACCGTCCCTCCCCCCCCCTCGAACCCCCGTAGAGGGGGGCTCTGCCCCCTCCGCACCTCCCCCAAGTAGGTTGGAGAGAAAACGCGCGTCGTGACAGGTCCTCCAAATTGGAACCTAGTGTGGTAATGGCTCTACACGAGCATGGATTCATACTTACAAAAGAGCAACCAAAAGTACATACCTGAACAGAGAGAAATTGAGACCCTAGAACCTCAATGGGCCAATCTAGCCAACGTCAAGGGCAAAAAGACCACACTGTAGAAACACATATGTATTTCATTCGGACTGCATCTAGTCAAAGTGGAAAGCAACAACATCAAGCAACAACAGTGAAAATGACTAGATATGACAATCTTGACAAAAGATGCTCCTTGAATAGCACTGCACTGATGATCCAAGACATCAGTGGAGAATCCACATCTGGTCGTGTAGTTGGGGACTCAAGGGCATTTTTCAGAAGGCTTAAACTTACAAGCCAAGACCTAGAAGATGAAGACATAGTATCACCTATTTATCTTAGGGTCAAACTCACCGCAAAAAGAGAGCATACTATCGATGCTCTGATTGATGAAGGAGAAAATTGTAATATCTTGACCTATGAATTATGGACCCTTCTAGGTCAACCAGAGCTCACACTGACTAATGCAACTCTTAGCCCTTATGGGGGACACCCACAAGCACTCATAGGGAAGTGTAAAATCCTTGCGAGAATTAAAACTGAAAGCTTGCCTATCCTATTTCATGTTCCTCCAAATAGTGCTAATTACGGGAAGGAAACCCTCCTAGGAAGACCCTTCAAAAGGGCGACCAAGTGTGAGGCCGACTATGTAGCACAGAGGATACACCTGATACTACCGAGTGTGAGGATAGTCACAACCTTTAGCAAGGGTGACCTCATCGAACCTCGAGGGAAAGGCCGCCTAGGCCACGGTCGGCCATGTAAAAAAGGGGATAAGGGGATGACCGCCCAAAAAGGATTTAGGGTTTTGTACATAAAGTTGAAAAGTGAATGGGAAGCTCATTCTTGTGTGTGGCCAAAAGTGGGTCTCCTCTTCTTCTTCTTTCTCTTCTTCTTGCTTGCTTGTGCTTGTGCTTGAGAGAGGGAGTGTGAGAGTGTGAGGGAGTGAGTGTGAGGGACTGGGGAGGAGAAGCTCTCCATCTTCCCCTCTCTTCTTCTCTTCTCTTCTCTTCTCTTCTCTTCTCTTCTCTTCTCTTCTCTTCTCTTCTCTTGCTCGCGGCTATGGAGCTTGGAGCATGGAGCTTGAGGATGGAGCTTGCTTGAAGCTTGCACTTGGATCGTGGAGCTACTGAATGTGAAAGATGCAGGATCTAGAGCATGGTAGAGGCGGAAGCTATGGAGGATGGAAGATGAAGATACTACTCATGTTGACATTGACAAAGAAGACAACTATTACACAAGTGAATTAGGTTTCAAGATGAGACTTGAACTCATAAACACAATCTTGTGTAGGAGTGACAATGACATACACACTTGACAGAAAGAGACAAGTACTATTGCATTATCATCATATGAAAGTGATAGTCAAGTACAATATTATATAGGATTTATTGGTAGCACACTACATCCACTATGCCTATGGGATCTGTCTCTTCCTAGAATGAACTGCATCTCCCTAGCCTAGTTGTTCCATACAAAGGGGCATACATAGGGTGTGATTGGCAGATTCTCAACACCCCTCCTCAATCACAACGTGAAAGTACAAAGTGTGTAGAGGCTTTAGTGAGAGCAACACCTGCAAAGTGTGGGCATACCACAAACATGGCAGAACACCAAAGGCTGTCGCAGAAAAGGCTAAGTGTGGGTACCATAAACATGGTGGACATCCAAAGGCTGTAACAAGGGCCTCACAAAGTGTACAGAGGCTATAATACAAGGCTACATGAGGAGTTTTTACAAGCTTATGAAAGGAACATTAAGGTAGGTACAATGCTTTTAAAACAGAAAATGAGAGACAAGGACCAATAGGCCCTTGTGGTCTTTTTCAGCATATGCTTTCTCTTTGTTAGCATGGAAAATCTTCTTATCTTTCATCTTTGGTTCTTCAGCTTTGAATGATGTGGTCTTTTGGTCTTCATGGCAGATCTTGTTCTTGTCCTTATTCTCTTCTTCATGGTCTTTTTGGTCTGCTTCTTCTTTGACTTTGCTTGCAGCTTTAGTCTTCATGTCCATGTCCCCCTCAAGCAAAGGTATCATCTTTGAGGCAGTGGAAATGTCTTCAAAATCTTCTGATGGATTCATTGATTGAACTTTGATGTAGACAGCTCCATGTCTTTATGCAAGTAAGATAGCCAAGTCTTGCATGCAATGAAAATGGGCAACAAGAGTAATGTTACTCTTTATGACAGGTAACCACCCACGAGACTTTTCATGCTTGGCATTTCCATTATGGAATCAGCTTAAAATTTCTGAAACTTTCCAGCACAGAGTTGAAATCTAATGTGTCAAAAGACACAACCAATGGCAGTGTGAAAACACACTATGTAGTATCAAAAGATACTATGGTTGAACTTAATGATTATTCTTGTTGATGCTTATCTTCTTGAATCTTTTTCTTGCTGGGAACTTCAGTAACACAGTGGATCAGAGTGGCAGAGGCTTGGGTTGAGTGTCAAGAAAGAGAAAATGAAAGAAAATTGAGCTTGGGAGATTTTGGCTATGGTGGAATTAGGGTTTTTGAGACAGGGGCCTGGTTTTTTTCAAATTGCAGGAGCTGTACTTGATGATTTTCAAAACTTTTTTTATAGAAAGATAGCTTACTTCATGGGCTATCAAATCCCCATAGCAATCGATCAGATCGTGGGCAGTACGGCCCGCATAGAGAGCTTGATCAGAAACAGCGCAGATCAGGATAGGAGGCGACGATTTTTGCAATGCCGACATCACAGTACAATAATGTGATCGATTGATGTGCCAAGGTGGAGCACATTGAGCAGGAGAACAATCTCCTAGAAGGAAGCACGAGCTGAAGTGGCCTGGTTGAGGAGTTATGGAAGCTCCAAGTGAGGTAGGTCCTGTTTGGCTATGGCAGACACATGGCAAAGATTGAGAATTTTCACAATCCTGAAGCTATGCTTGCCCAAAGTCAATGATTGATGTGTCAAGAAGAAGCTCTGGAAGCAAGTGAACACTTTTCCAGAAGGAAGCTCCAGGAGGTTTTACTTGTGGAGTGAGATATAAGAGCTTCAAGCCGACAGGGTGATGTTGGCTATGGTTGCCATGGAAGCTCAAGTGAAGATAGAGTTGAGAGATGAAGTCATGGGCTGGAACTGTGGTGACCAGAGTTGAAGAGGAACTGAGAGAGAGCAGAGAAGAGCTAAGCCATGCTCAGCTGTCGCTCTGATACCATGTGAAAGATGCGGGATCTAGAGCATGACAGAGGCGGAAGCTATGGAGGATGGAAGATGAAGATACTACTCATGTTGACATTGACAAAGAAGACAACTGCTACACAAGTGAATTAGGTTTCAAGATTGAGACTTGAACTCATAAACACAATCTTGTGTAGGACTGACAATGACACAGACACTTGACAGAAAGAGACAAGTACTATTGCATTATCATCATATGAAAGTGATAGTCAAGTACATCATTATATAGGATTTCTTGGTAGCACACTACATCCACTATGCCTATGGGATCTGTCTCTCTTCCTAGAATGAACTGCATCTCCCTAGCCTAGCTGTTCCATACAAAGGGGCATACATAGGGTGTGATTGGTAGATTCTCAACACTGAAGTGCGCGGGAGAGGAGGTAACTCAATCGGCATGGAGGTAAGCTCACTACACCCGTAGATATGGATGGCACGTCGTCTATGTGAGAGGTATCCATTAGTGCTAGGCTTGGAATGCTTGAAGCAGTAAGCAGTCTGTGGGTCTTGGCGATTGAGGGAAAACTCCCACATGGTCCTACAGTTGATGCTTCTATAGTTAGTCCTTGGATAGGACAACTGTGTAATCATACTCCTACATCCACTGACATGGATATGTTAGTGAGGGGGAGATTGGATAAAGGAAAGGAAAATATGTTTGATGATGTGACTAGTTTGCTTACAGCAGGATATAAGTCACTTGGCAGTGACAGTTTGAACAGTGAGTTGGGAATACCTTCAATTATGACACTTGTAAGGCATAACAGGTATGTGCCACCTCATGAGAGGCAATCTTAGAGTAAACCGCAGTTAAGAAGGTCTAAAAGAGTCCAAAAACTAGTTGACAAGTTGACATATACTGGATATTTAGCCCATCATTATGCTTACATAACTAGAGTAACAAGTTTCAAAGAACCTATGAAGTTTGATGATGTGGTTGCATGTGAGAATTGGTGTACTGCCATGGATGAAGAATATGCAGCACTGGTTGAAATTGAAACATGGGATTTGGTCAAGCTGACTGAAGGAAAAGTACCCATTTGGCATCATTCTCACTAGTGTAGCAATCATACTAACAACTAGTGCTTATGACAAGGAACTTTGTTGGGGTGGGAATTTGGTGTATTATTTTCTTCCTAAGAAGCAGGTGAAGATCTCGAGTCTATTTGTTTATTTTGGATCTTCATTCTTTTGTTGGGGTGATCACCTTTTCTTGATAGGGAAAGTAGCTCACTATTTTGGATAGCTTGGAATGCTCATATAATGTCTTCCCTGCTCTCTACCTCCTCAAATAAGGTCCAACCCATTTTTTTTCAAAGAATATTCTTCATCCTCTTTAATATATGTAAAGTGAAATGAAAAAGGATCAAGTTTGTATACTATATTTTTCCCTTGATCTTAACAAGATTACATGGTATTCCCTCTTTTCCAACATATCCATCTGTTAGCATTCTCTATGACACCATCTTGTTGAAAAAATGCAATATTACTCTTTAAAGTAAATAAGATAACATTGCTAGCCCTTTTTCCTTGACTATCATAAACATCCGCATACTATGCATAGAAAAAATCACAACTAAGTCCATTAATGGTTTGGGTCTCCTTTTTGGATGTACTATCTTTATTTGCCCTTGAATAGTTCTACAAAGAGGAAAAGTTGTCAGAATCTACAAATAGTCAAAATTCACAAAACCTAAATAAATGTATAAGATTTCTAGGTTGGAAATTAAAAATGCAACACCACAAGACTTTAAAAAATATAAGATAATTATACTTCAAAGGGACTCTTTCATAAAATGAAATATTAAAATTTGAGATGAAGTGTGGTATGAGATCTAACCATAAATAGATGTGGTTATGTATCAAATCTCCTGGATTATTTTGTCCCTAAGTTAGCATTAATTATGTTTTCCTTGCAAGAATCATATAGTAGAAACTTTGCTATGGGCTTTGGTCAGAAGATCAAATTCTGTTAATAGTGAAACTTGGCCATGGGCTTAACCAAATGGTCAAGTGATAATGAAATGTTGACTATCAATGTGCTATGAGATATAATGAAAAATCATTGTGGTTATGTAGAAAATCTCATGGATGATTTCATCCCTAAGTTAACATCGGATTCCTTCTCCATGTAAGTTCCCTATGCAAGGATCACACTCTAGGAACTTTGCTAAGGTTTTTGTCCATGTGGTCAAATCCTATCTAATAAAAGAATGTCAATATGAGATCCACCCATATATCAATGTGATTATGTAGCAATCTCACAACTCCATTTGGCCCAAAGTTAACATTTCAATTATTGTACATGTAAGTTTCTCCTGAAAGGAGTGATATTGTAGAAACTTTGCCATTGGTTTTAGCCATATTTTCAAATCCTATTTAGTCATAAGACTTATCTATGAGATTTGGAATTTTGCCATGGTTTTTTACCATATGGTTTTTTAAGGCTAAACAAAGGATGTGGTTTATTATTATATGAGATTCACATATAAACAAATGTGGCTATGTAGCAAATCCCATACATATCAACATAAGGTAATGTGAAAAATACTTGAAAGATGGAGATTTGACCTCATGGTGAAACTTACAAGATAGCTATGTTGTTATAAACTAGTTTTAACCATATGGACAAATCTAGTTTCATAACCATATGAAGAAAGTGGTTCATTTGTTGCAACCTATTGTGAAATTGGATTTGCGACTATATAGCCAAATATCGTTTTATAGAGATAACTTAAGGAGAAGATTTTGCCACATGGCCAAATCTCATAGTATATTAGAAAAAATAACAAATTTACATCTTATATTATAAGAAAAGATTTGACCACATGGCCAAATCTCAGATTGTATTGGATAAAATAAAAAAAGTACTTATATTGTAAGAAATGTTTTTACCATATAGCCTAATATATAGATTGATGAAAGATCATGATATGTATTGTTAGAATATCAAATTTCATCTTATGACAAAATCATATATTGCATTCCCTATAATATGATTTATTGAGTATTGGTAAGTGTTGTATGGCCATATGCTTATTGCAAAATCATAAATAATATAACGATCAAATATTATGGAAATCCTTTTACTATAAAAATATAGTATAATAGAGAGTCTATATAGTAAAGTCTAATACGATGCATAATAACTTGATAAAATGCTCCAATATCAATGAATGACACAAGAAATATAAGGCCAAATTTAGCCTTGAGGTGAACCTTAATGTATATAGCATCACACAATAGAAAGAAAGGTTAGCATTTTGAAAGCACTCATTGATGAAAGCATTGAACAAATCATTTATTTCATATTCACATCCAAGAGAGTTTTTTTAGTATTACACAAATCATATATTTTATATTCACAACAAAGAGAGTATTTTCAACATTGCACAAAATCATGTTTTTCATATTCATAGACACAACAAAGAAGCTATCATTTGCAAGGTAGTGGTCATAAAAAAAGACAAGCACTCCAAGGTATCAATCAAGCAACCAAGAATAAATAGAAGACATTGAATTTCCAATAGTAAGTGCCTAATCTCATTACTACAAAAGTAAAGCTTGTGTTTAATTTTCATAATGTATCTTATTTAGATAATGCCTGATCTTAATATCATTCTATACTGATCATGTGAAAGATTAGTATTGTGATTTGTGGTAATTGCATGGATTGAGTTGATTAAAAGAGAGTATGCATTAGTAGAGATTAGAAAAGAAGTGGAGAATCACTAGTACCAAATTAGTGTAGTTTAACTCAAAAGTATAAATTAAGTAGGGAAGAGTTTAAAACTTGTTGTAGTTAGTAGAAGTAAGCAACCTGTGCTATTCGGAACATAATAGAAATCACCCATGAAGTAGATCAGATACACTAGGGAGTGGCAATCATTCACTACCATGTAGAATTACTGAACATTTGGAGAGCAAGGCTTCTAATTTGAAGACATAGGTCGTTTTGGTCAAAATATCCATATTCAAATCAAAATTTGCACTGCATAATCTATTTTAATTGATATAATGAAATAGTAGAGAGTACTCAGAGAAGAGCACGAGAACAGAACTGCCAAAGATTAGGGGCACAAGACCTACAGTAAGAGAGGGGCGATAGGAGCAGAGATAGAAATGCAGAGAATTAGGGATGCAAAACTTGCAATTGTAAAAATGCAATGGAGAAAGCACTCAAGTTAGAGAGTTGTATGGAAAAGAGAGGGAGGGGAAGAGAAAATCATTTTGAAAAATCTCATGATTAGTTGTAAAGATCGACCTCGTGAAAAGGATCATTTAATGTATCATGCTATTTGAATTACCATAACTTGTTATGCAATACAAGTACATTTAGATAATATTTTTATAACTATTTTTTAATTTTTTAAAAAATATTTTTAATTATAATTTTTAAAATAATCATGTAATGTCTATATTGTTGCTTGTTAGGGTTTACCAATAGCCCCTCAGACCCCACCCCCAGACTCCCACCGGGGGGACCTATCCCCAAGGCCCCCCTATTGGGGGCACTGTCCCCAAACCGCCATCAAGGGGTGCTATCTCCCGCTAGGGGCATTGCTCCCAAACCCCCACTAGGGGCATTACCCCTAAAACCCCCACTACTAGGGGCATTGTTCCTAGGTCTCCATAGGGGGGGTGTTGCCCCCCAAAACCCCCCCTCCCTTTGGGACGTTGTCCCCCAAATTTCCATAGGGACACATTGCCTCTCAATTCCTTGATACTAATCTTGCCCCTGGATTTCCACCTAGAAGGGATATCCCTAAGAACCCACAATTGGGATACTATCTCTAGATCCACAACTAGAGATATTGCCTACATACTCCTTATACTACCCTGCTAGAGATTCTACTCTCAAATTGTCACTAAAACAAGTAGGTACCATAAGATTTATAAATAACCATGATAAAAATTATATTTCCTTATCAAATAGCTTTTAATTAATGGTAGACTTTCCTTAATCTTTATAGCTTCATGTTTATAGGGAATGAAATCTCCTATTCTTTGGAGGTTCTTGTAGTTCGAATATTCAAGCATGAGGTCAATGTTTCTCATAAAATATATTTATCCTTGTTGTCATGTGAAATACATGAAATAAATGTTTTGATCATTTGATTAAATATTTTCTTATGGAAATCACAATGATTGTTTATCCTTTTTGTTATGTGGAATACATACAATAGAGGCTTTGACCATTTGGCTAAATCTTGTTCTAATGACATCATAAACAATTATTATCCTTGCTATCATCTAGGTCACATACAATGCATGTTTTGACCGTATGGCTAAATCTTTTCTTTTGTGAACATCACAAAGATTTCTAACCGTAACTCTTGTGTAAAATACTTGCAATAGAGATTTTGAACATTTGTCTAAATCTTTTTCTATAAAGATCACAATGAATTGTTATCCTTGTTGTATGTATTTTTCTTGAGGTTTTGACCATCTGGCTAAATATTTTTCTATGGGAACTACAATAAACTTTTATCCTTTTTGTCATGTGAAATACATACATCAAAGGTTTCAATCATTCAACTATGTCTTTTCCTATGGGGATTACAAATCATTTTTATATTTGCTATGGTGTGGAATATGTATAATAGATCTTTGAGTGGCTAAATCTTTTCCTATATACATTATAAATTATATTTATCCTTGTTCTCAAGTTGAATAGATATAGTACAAGTTTTGACCATCTGCTATATTTTTCCCCAATGAGAACACACAAAGAGTAGATAATAAAATAAAGTAAAATCAAGGGCAACTAAAAATAATAGAAGAAATTTTTCGTCTTTAGTTTAGGGCATTGTTCATGAGATTTTTTTTTTGGCTATATGGTCAAATCTATCCCCTTTCCATAATATCTTTCCATTAATACTTTGTATTATGGATGTTGGACTCATTCTATCTAATGCTTTAGTGCTTTTTTCTTTTCAATGAAACTTGATACTTCATTGTATTTAGCAATTTCATTGCTACTTTCTTCTTTCTGAGAAGTGACAATACATAAATTATAAAATCTCCATTTTCTCACTTGTACAAGTATCATGGATAACGAATTTTATTTTGGAGAAACTGTGAATTTGTTAGTTGATCATGAGATTGTTGCACTTGGGAGAGTGCATGAAATACATCCAAATGAGACATGCCATGGACAAAAACTTCAAGATGGATATATTTTAGCAGCTATTAATAAATGTATAATGTCTTGTCATATTTGTCATTCCCAACAATTGATGCAATGAAGGTTCATGAAGCTATAGGTGGTTTTGCAAAATGGAGAAAGAAAGATGTAGTGGTTGTGTCAAAATCAATAACAATCCATGACGAATGAGATGTTTACAAATCAAACCATGTCCTAGCTTCTAAGGATATTGATGTGCTAAGCATTTGTGAAAGTTGGAGAGAACATAGAGTGATGCTATGGATAGAAGACAACATGGTGTATGGACTCCATTTCAAAAGCTTCCACAACTGATTTGCTACCAAGAAAAGTACTGTTAATTTGTTGATAGATAAGCAATGCAACAATTGCATAAATACTTTTGGGGATTGCAATTTGAAGACACCACAAACTATGTTTATGACAAGTATGAGTCATTATGCAAGATTGATCATGTGGGAACAAGGAAATATAGCTTCATCTTCAATGGACAAGTGGTATATCGAAGGGCATAGTATGAGGTTCATGGAATACTAAAGACAACTTTTTATAGGTACAAAACACAATTTGAGCATGGTGTGAGGAGAGCAATATATGGAAATAAGGGGGTAATAAGTACAGCTTCAAATCACATAGAGATGGGAAGAGTCATCCTTAGAGATTTTGTCAAGAAGAATGCAGAGAAAATACCACATAAGAGTAGAACAATGCAAGATGGATCAAGAAACACACAATTGGTCATCCTAGATGTTTACAAGTAGGTAGATAACTGGGTAGAAGTAAATGCAACATTGGATGGTATTGGATGTAAGCAAATGCCCTTGTCCGCCTTCAATCGTATTTGGAACACGGAATTCAAGCATGTAACCTTAGCAAAGACAAGTGATTATCCAAATGCAGTATTTGCTCAAAGATCAAAGGGCAACTTGCAACAACAAAGTGTCTTCAAGAGCAAAATGTGCTTCTAAAAAAGTGTCAATGTCACATGCTAGAGCAACAAAGTTGTTGGAACATATACTACAATTGGTGCTTGGCCTCAACATTAAATCCAAAGAAAAACTTGTGCATCATACATGATAAGATAGAACAACAAAAGAGAGCTATCTCTAAGGTTAAGGCTTCGATCAAAAGAGACAAAAAGATATGCTCAACTACCAGTTTCTTTAATAGGCATGATTACACATGGGCATGGAGAAGGCAAATATGAACATTTCTCACTTGATCTATGGCCTTACAATCCTAACTTGACAATTGCCTAATTATCCTTGTGCTTTGGGAACTTGGAACGATTAGATACGCATGCAAATGGTGCTCTACATGTAGATGGAATGCCGAGATCAACCTCTGCGTTACTAAAAGCCCTCAACTCGAGAAAATCACCAGACCACCATCAAGGTGTTGCACAAAATAAAAGCATGCATGGAAGATAAGTCGATATCATCAAATAAACTCAAAAGGCCCTTGGGACCATAGTTCAAGAACACATATTGAACAAAAGTGTAATTTGCAAAGGAATCTGCAAAGAAGTTCCACTAACCAGGGATTAACTGGTAGGTTATCAACTCAAATGTTTTGAATATATCCAAAGTGACATGATAGTGCATATGCAAAATGGGATCACAGACACTATAAGTCCCATTCAATTGATTAGTCACCAACTGCAAGGCACCTTTCACACTAACAAATGGTGGATACCATCACATTTGGAAAGATTTGGCCGTATTAATAATGCATTGTATTTTGACACATGATAATTCATCAAATGAGATATGCTAGCTGAATAATTAAAAATTTCACTCCTTTGACTGATGGTTTGTATTGAATGTTAAGTTTTCTATTGCACTCTCTATCAATATGGCCTTGTATTTTGACATAATATGAATGAAATTGGTACCTAAATAAACACCCATATTCATAATGACTCAACATGACAAGAGTTTTTTATGACAACCCTAACACTCTCATACCTAGCTGGCCCTCTAGAAGCTTCATCAAAATATATCACTTATACTAGGGCCTCATCAATATGCGATGCTACATGTAGATCAAGCTACTCGTACTTATGATAATTAATAATCTAACAATGACAAGGGACATGTTATTCAAATGATATATCACTCCTCGCTAGACTCAATAGGGACATTAAGAAGGGACCACTAACAATTATGGCAATAGACCTCAATATCCCAAGTGAAATAGATGTCTAGCCACTCAATAACTCAATAACCCTTGCTCCACCAAGTGACTCATCCTTGATTATAGTGTTCTACTAAGTATACATGCTCCATATATGGAATTAGTTGCCCCATACAACAATCTTAGTACTCTCCACAAGTTTGGAGAGTGGCATTAATCACCTACAAAGGCACCAAGCTTCTCATGCCCCTATATGTAGGGCTTACATCCATTGAAATTAACTTTACTCTACTCCCTACAAATCCCACTTGGGCTCTAAATTCTTTGCATCATAATAAAACACCATCTATCTCATCTCAAATTTGCATTTCTTTGCATGAAAATTGTGAAGTTGTTTCATGTGCTTCTTCCATTTCTTGTGCTAACAACAAATGTAACCCTCATCACTTCCTTTCTGCTCCTTTTATAGCCTTTGGTGCCCACAGTATCTTGAAGTCTTTCTATCGCTATCTTTAGTTAAACTACTACCTTTCATTACAATAACCACGATTAAATATTGATATGTAATGCAATAACCACCATTAAACATCGATAGGCAGATACTATAAAGTGGGTAGAGCCAACATCCCTTCTAATATTTGGATCATTTGTACAAGTATTAACTATAGTAGTTGTGCCATACTTGATGTACTAACTTGAATAGGAATAGAAAGGCTGACATGTGGAATCAATCCATCACTACAACCAGGCCTAGAAGATGTGGTATATATTGGAGAGAGGGTGGACTCCGACCCTTACACACATTGGAACTTTTCTTAGCATGTATTGAAGTGAAATGGGACTACCACAATAAAGGGAGTGCTTACAAAATATCTCACCTTATATCCTTAATCGATCATCATTCTCCTCTCACTGTATATAAGAGGTCTCTAGTTTATGCTCTTTCTCTTTCCTAAGTAACTCTCTCTCTGATTTTGAGTAAAAGGGCATACATATAAGAATAGATTTTAGACCCCATTGGGAATCCTAGTGGACTCCCGACAAATGCACCACCTATTTCGACCTAAAATGGGCCTAATAATGGATTTCTCACACTCAAGCACACTCTTAAATTCTACAACCCAAAACCCCAAGGCTAAGTAACTAGAAGACTCATTAGGGAATATCACACTACCTAAAGCTTTGTCTTTTATAGTCCAATCCCTAGCTACCTTATCCCAACTCTAAGCAAGGAGCTTCCCAAACATACATGGTATAAGTACCCCTTGTAGCACAGATGCATACACCTTTGATTGAGTGGCATGGCCTCAATTATGAATGCGCTCAAACCAATTAGAGTTACCTTTTGTTGGGACTTGTATCTTTTATTTGTAATATGTATCTTATACCACTCTTTCTCACTAAACCATTTTGACATCCATAAACCTATCCAAACTTAGATAGCCTCACATACACTTGGTTAAGAAAATTTACTTTTGATGCATCAATGTATGCAAGATGTAGTACCTAATACAACATTTTTATGTCATGTGCCCCAACCAAGTCTTTTGAAAAATCAATGCACAAGTGCAAAACCAATACTTATTCTTTCCATGCATGCACCTATTCATATTACTTCAATGTTGCACATCCTTAAGGTATCAAACCCTCCTATCTCAACTACCTTAAGCAAAAATAAATCACTAATATGTCCTAAGATTGCCAAAGAATCATAAAACATAGTGTTTTAGCCTGGAAAGAATGATTCATTATGTTTCTTTTTAAACTTAGGCACAGCAAACAGCATCGAGGCTACCCTAGTGTTACCAAACTATCATTTAATACTATAAATCCAAAGTTTTTCCCACATAATTGGTATTTAGTAAATGAGAAATGATATCCTTGATGATCAAAGAGTATCTGCTAAATTTATATGATCTATTAACATTTTATCATATTTTTTGTTAATGTTTAAAGCATTTTTCATAATTCTTAACAATTTTTTACATGAAAAATAAAATAAATTTGAAAAATTAATCATAATCTTTCCATAGAAACATGGAAAATAACCACATAAACAAACTACATGAAAGATACAAATGCTTATGTGAAAAATCAATAAATGGCATAAAACATGTATATTGATTTCAACTCTCCAAGGTCGTTGATGCTATGAACAACCACTAACACACTTGGGGGAGGCTCCATTATGCTCTAGTATGCTTTAAGTGCGTGCGAGAAGCAAGATTTTTGAGTGAGTTCTCTGGGAAACCTCCATTTCTTGTTCCACATAGTCCACTTATTCCACCCCTTGATTTTTTTGACCTCCACCACCACTACCACAATAACTTCCTCCACTAGCATTGCCACCGTTGTTGCCGCCACTACCGCCACTACTGCCACCACCACCATGCTACCTCCACTACCACTACCACCATCATTGTAGCCATCGCCAATACTGTTGCCACGTGCACCACCACTACCATTATCCCCACCACCTCCATGATTGCCACCACTACCTTCACTCACTCACTCACACACACACACACACACACACTCTCTCTCTCTCTCTCTCTCTCTCTCTCTCTCTCTCTCTCTCTCTCTCTCTCTCTCTCTACGTGTATATTCTCTTTTTCTCTTTCTAGAACACTCAATCAAATAGCACTCCATCTCATGTAGACGATTTCTCTCTCTCTAGCACATAACATGGATTCATTCATGCGATCACCCTAGAAGAATGGAACACCACGGCCCACACCTCTCTCTCTCTCTCTCTCTCTCTCTCTCTCTCTCTCTCTCTCTCTCTCTCTCTCTCTCTCTCTCTCTCTCTCACGAATTACTCCATGTCTTTACTCTCTCTCAATTTAGGGTTGTACATGCAATTTCTCCCTCTCACTCTATATTCTCTCTCTCTCCCTCACGCACACACACACACACACACACACATGCATATAAAACTTAGTCACTCGCTTACTCTCCGTTTTTATCTCCCTCCCTCTCTCACTTTCTCTCTCTCATGCATATGATCATTCCACATTGTATCATAATGCCTCACATCAGATTATGGCATGTGTTGTAACAAACGCTTCTCTTAAATCCTAAACACGCCTCTCTCTCTCTCTCTCTCTCTCTCTCTCTCTCTCTCTCTCTCTCTCTCTCTCTCTCTCTCTCTCTCTCTCTCTCTCTCTCTCTCTCTCTCTCTCTCTCTCTCTCTCTCTCTCATAATGTGAATGCTTGGGTAGCCACTAGGTGTTTTTAGAACTTTAATTTCAATGCATTGATAGCTCCCTCCCCTCCCCCTCTCTCTCCCTTCCCCTCCTCTCCCCAACAAATATGATACAAGACAATTCATACAAGCAATCCAAATGTACATTTATATTGTGTTAACTCTGGGAAACTTACTTTTGCTTGTCAAATTAAAAGAGACAAGTTCACCAAAGGCTTGCCATCCAAATGGATTCTATAATGGTGACTTCTCAACAAGATAAAATGTGGTTGTGCTAAGAGGTAGTGTTGGCATTGCATTGTTGGTCACTATATAGGTGATGTTGGAAAAGTTATTCTACTTCCAAATACAATGTGCAAGTTTTCTTTAGTGAGTGTGGGTTGGTGTATAAACATGTTGGCATTTGCATCCATCCCAAACCCTCAGAGGTACACATAGTATAGGTGCTTACATGCCAAATATGCTTTTCCTTCTGCGGCACGGTCCATGAAATCCTGACAATTACATGTTGGATTCTTTGCAATATGCACATCATAGCACTCATGCATGACACTTGAGTTAGCTATCTTTAGTTTGAAAACCTCATGCTTCAAGGCCTTCACTACTGTGTGGCCCTTCACAATTGCATCTAGAGCCAACGCTGAGTCTATCCTTTTCCCTACAGCCTGTGAAACACCTCTTCGATATCTACAAGAACCCTCATTAACATCCACCTCTTGTGCTGCCTTTTGTAAAACAAACCCACCACTCTCCAACATGTGGATTTTTTCTATGGTCAAATTAGTGCCTCGTGCCATTGGCCATACTTGTGGAACCTTGGGCGATGCGTGTTGAATGGAAGAAGAAATGTACCATGTATGGTCCACACTATCATTACAAAACCACATGAACTGGTGCCACATTCCATGTTGATTGCTAGCTTCTCCTATTGAGCTATACCACTCCATGATGCCCTAAAATGAAGGTGCAGGCACCCATGTGACATATTTTTTATAGGTTTTTTGCATTTTCCCTCTCTAGCTCCCAACCATCCTTGACATTGTACACGATTGTGAGCTAGAAACCTTCTTATAGCCCAAACGGTGTCAAGAGTAAACTCACATTTTGAGTTGTCAAACCTTGGAAAGAGTATTAGGCATTCATTTCGAAGGACATAGTGAAGCATATACTTAGTATAGATTGAATCTCTCTCTCTCTCTCTCTCTCTCTCTCTCTCTCTCTCTCTCTCTCTCTCTCTCTCTCTCTCTCTCTCTCTCTCTCTCTCTCTCTCTCTCTCTCTCTCTCTCTCTCTCTCTCTCTCTCTCTCTCTCTCTCTCTCTCTCTATGCGTGCGTGCGTGCGTGTGTGCGTGCGTGCGTGCGTGCGTGCGTGCGTGTGTGTGTGTGTGTGTGTGTGTGTGTGTGTGTGTGTGTGTGTGTGTTAAATGGTCATTGCTAATGTAAAGTATGATAAGTACTACATGTAAGAGTGTGAATCATAAAAATCTCATCAATTTAAGGCATACTTAGTCAATAGATGTTCGATCTTTAAGTCATAATTAGTCAATTTAAGGCATAGTTGTCCAATAGATGTTCCATGTAAAGAAAATTTTGCAATACCCACTAAAGTACACTTTGTCAACTATAAAGCCTTAACATAGGGTGATAACGTGCAAAGCTATTCAACATGACCTTTTAGCAATTTAACAAACACAAGTACTCTTCAACATCATAAAGCAAGGACATTGTATTGATTGCTAGCATAAGTAAATAATCCTACAAACCATTTGATAACTTTTACATATCAATTGAAAGTTAAGAAAATCAAGTGCATGTTGTTTGTGTATCTTTGCTAAGTGTTGAACAAGTCAAACTTGCAAATTTTTAGCAAACCTAGGGTCCTTCACAATTCCAAATAACTTTCAAGGTTTATTGAACATTCATCCAACTCACTTTGGGAAAAGTGCACCCGATTTACAGACAACTGTATGATGTGAGCCATTTGTAGGCCTATCTTCCATTCATATACGGAACTAGTTTGCCTTTATTGAATGTTATAACTCAAATGGTGGATTGAAAGACTGGCTTCTTTTTTTCTTAGTATTGTGCATGAAAGCACATCACATTCATTCAATTATGTTTGGAAAGGTAGCATTTCCTCTCTAAAATTGTGAGTGGGTTTGAAGTTATCACTTTCAACCTCCTTAATGGGTCACATGGTTTGAATTTTTCACTCATTGTCATAAAGGGTTTGAAGGGTTTACATTATAAATAGCTACCTTTTCAACTACTTGCCTTGCCAAGTAATAAAATTATTGTGTCAATTGTAGACTTTAGCAATGAAGAAGTCTATATACTTGAGAACTTTGAGCACCTTCAAACAAAAAGGCAAGGTTTATGTGCACAGAATTCCAACTATGTATATGAAATTTAAGTTTCTCTTAAATATGAGAAATAGTGCTGACTCATTTCAAAAAGATAAGATGTTGGAATCTTTTTTTGTTGTCTTAAGAAGGAGATTTGGAATCTAAATTTGCATTTGAGCAACTAGTTTAAAGGTCATATGATAATGCATCATATGTGTATTAATAGTCCCTAGCATTTTCATTAAGGCTTATGATTGTTGATTTCTTGGCTCGATTATCCAAAATAATTTTCCACACTTGTATAAATTAGCAACAACAAAAAATTGTGACAAGACTACTCAAGTTATTTAGCTTCTTGAACTTCAAAGATACATTAATAAAACACTTGAACATTGTCTTAAGGAAGTTGAGCAATATTACTTATTAAATGAGGAAATATTGAAGTGTTTGGAATGTTCCCTCAAAGAAGACATATTCCAATCAAATGTTGAAAATTCCCACCTCACTACCTAAAGGTCTCAAAAATCTTGCTAGAATTTGAGCTTTCTAAAATCTTGTTAAAAGTTTTGAGCTTTATTGAAATTGAAATTTGAGGAAAAGTCCAACAATTCAACATATTTAATTGCCAACATCTACTATCAATGACATCATAAGTAATTACTTGTAAGAGAACATGCAATTGTAGAAATGATGGATATCTTGATGGCCTTCTTGCTAGATTTGGTATGTAGAATTGTCAAGGGTTGTCATGCCCTAACTATGGTATATGCATCAAAGGAACCATCAGCAGCATGGACACATTAGTAGATGCTTTGGTATGTATCACAATTTACACCACATATACATTGACTCTACTTGTAAAATTTACAAGGGTCTAGTTATCTTGCAAGTACTAGACCACTATTATACTACCCATCAAATACATAGTGTAGCTAAAATAAGAACATATAAAATGGCAATTGAGTCAATAAGAAAGATTGATCATTGATTACATATTCTTGGATGTATAATTGTTTGAAGTTTATGCCTCCTATAAAGAGCCAATTGAATAGTAGAAATGGATTATAATAACCAACAAATGGTCCATGTTAAGCTAAATGAGTACATTATTGGTGTCTAAATAGAAATGTGAATGGATTGAGATCAAGCCTCTCAAGTAAATTATACAAGAATAAAACATGGAAGATTTCAGACCTTCCAAATAAAATACAATAGACCAAGTTTGCCAAAGCTTGTGAGCACAAAAGCACCAATCATACCTCTTGGTTAGAGATTGCATCATCTTGGCTAGTAGGATCCAAAAAATGAACAATTTGATATGTCATAATATAAGGAATGTGTGGACCTAGAAGATTAACAAGAATAGATGAGTCATTAATTGCTTTCAAGTAAAACTTTCTATTATCATTATAATTAAATATAATATTTTAAAAATTCAAAATCATTTTTATTGATACATTGATAGCAATGTCTTATCTTTTATATTTGTTTAGGAAGGTAATGCTAATACTTTTCTTATTCAATCATGTATAAGAGCTTGTCACAATATCTAGATAACTTTATTCTAAGATAAATCTTATATAATTTTTATTTTAAAAATTCTTGATAATAAATTTTTATGTTACTAGGAAGAAGAATTAAGGTTTTATATACTCGAACCACTTCCAAGTGACAATAATAGGTATTTATATTCTAAATTTAGAGAATTAGCTTCATTTATCTATTTTTTTCCTATTAGCTTATCTAAAAGCTTTGAGGTTTGTTGATATCCAATATTTAATATACTTTGATGTACTTGTGTTTTGATTGCTAAACTTTAGGAGAATTATACATATACTATGTATGAAAATTTTATGAGGAAAAACTTATTAGAGAGTGAAAATAACATATCAAAATTGAATGTAAAAAAATTTAAGTTAATATTTATGTATGCATTTTAAGTTGACATTAGTAAAATATATAGTATACTTAAGGTGATGATTTGATCTATTTTTAATGTTTTTAAAAAAATGTTAATGTGCTTCTTCATTATCTTGATAAGACATATATGTATGTATGTATGTATTTGTTATCTGTTGTTTAAAGCAATATATTTATTTTTAAAACTTAAAATATGAGTGTTCATGAGTAATTTTATCAATAAGATAGTTCAACCCTTTCTTTTCAAATTTATGTTGGTCTTCTTCAAAGATATTCTAATTTATATAGCCATTTATTCCAATGAGAAAGGTATTTGATGTGTTAAGACAACATAGAATTCTTGCTATTTAGAAGGGGTGGAATAGTATTTACATGGTGATGTGGCACCATACTAGATGAGTGCAATGACCCTACCTATATGCCATATCTGCAAAGAATAGGGGTAGATTACAACATGGATATGCATGGCAATGACTTTCCAAGAATCTACAACTTGAATGTAGAAAGCCTAGAGGATTGCCTAATCTTCACTAAGTGGGACATCCACCCATCCATCTTGCACTTCCTCAACCAATTCTTGTCTTGCCCTGACCCCGCCTTTATTACCACATGTAATTATCTAAGGGTACTTAGGATTTTTCTCAAACAAAAGCCCATGGCAGAAGAGGCCCAACACTCGCCACTCTTTTTTAATCTAAATGCATGCATTGATATCTGTGCAATGACAATGAGGGTCATGCTCTTGTCTTCTTTTTACATGGCCATCATAGAAGATATGAATGATAGCCACTCCACCAAGTGTAGTCACCCCCCTTCCTATCAACGACTCCTCTAACTGTATGCATTAGCATAAAGGGCTACCTGTTGCAAAGGAGACCCTTCCTTGTCCCTAAAGAGCATAGGGATGACATCTAGTGTACTACCTCCCCATGTATTAAATATCCAAAAAAAAAAAGAGAATAGAAAAAGAAAAGAAAAAAGAAAGAGAAAAGGCATAGACGAAGCACGAGAAAAGAATGAAATGGGATTCTCATGTACCAATCAGAGTGCCACAGACACTGCACCCCTAGGGACAATTATATCCCTAGCCCCTTCCCCCACTTCACAAGCTTAGGACACATCAAGAGTAGGACACACCTAGGGAGCTCCCACTTAGTTATCTATCTCCCTAAGTCACACCCACAGCATCTTCCCTTATACGCAAACTAAATTCTCAAGTGTGGGACAACACCATGGGCTTTGACCAAACTCCCAGCTCCACTAGCACGGACACCATGCACACTGCATAGCAAGGTAGACACATCCCTAAGTGGTGCACTTCCTTTTTCTTTTTTCAAGTACACTCAACAAACCGCAATCAACCACCGACATTAGAGGCCCCCATCACTCACCCAATCTATACTTAGCTAGGAGGGAGGTAATGTTAACCCCAGTGCAAATAAATTACAAAAAAGCAAAGAAAATTAAAAAGACATAGATCAAAGTGAAAAAAGGAAACCCAACGAAAAAACAACTTGAAAATATCCAAAAGTATAATAACCAAATTCAAAAGTCCAAGGCAAAGGCAAAAAAGGGAAAGATGCATTTTTGTTGAGAGTGGAAAAATGCTGAATTTTTGACTGATTTTGTTGTTTTTGAGGATTGAATGATTGATTTTTGATGGATTTAGAGTTATGTATGATTGTTAATGGGAGTATTTGAGATTGATTTGGATTATATTGATTATGTTTGGAAGTTCATGATGATTCTCAGTGGAGATATGAGGTTATGTGATGTTCTGATAGGTTCTGATTGGTTCTGTATAGCTTCTGTTTTGTTCTGATTGTCTTCTATATGAAGCATGGATTGATGATTGATGAAGATTGAGATATTTTGAAAGCTTATTGAATATTTTTTGAGAGTTTTTAATGGTTTGAGTATCAGTTATGAGGTTTTGATGACCTTCTATAGACCCTCTGTAGAGCCTTTGTCTCTGCTCTATCTCTGTACTGTAATTGTACTGTAGCTGTTATAATACTGTATTGTGACTGTTCTGTAGACCTTCTATAAGTGTTCTGTAGAATGTATGTGTGACTTTGGGAAAGTTTTCTAACCTTTGGAAAATATTAATCTAAGTTCAAAAGAGCTAAAACAAGTGGAAGAAACAGCTGCTGAAGACTGAAGAGAAGACTAAGTGATAGTGACAGTAGTGAGCTGTGAAAAGACATTGTAGTGGCTCTGGTGACTCTTCATATCAGACATACCTCTTGGGAGGTGCATCCACGACCTAATAAGGATTATTGAGGATTATTATGAGAGCATTTTAGTGAGAATAGGATGTATTATTGATAGAGAGAGAGAGAGAGAGGGAGTCAGAGATAGTCAAATCTATCAAAACAGTGTAACTGTATATGAGAGATTGAGAGAGAGAACTATGAAGATATTGAAGATGAATAATATGTGATTGATTTCCATTCAAAGATGGTGTATTCCTTTTTTTTCTTTTTTATATTGAAGAATTTTATGAAGATGTCGAAGAATATGGTTGATTCTATCAAATCCGTGGGAAATATCTACTATGATATTGCGTGAAGAATTGCTATTTTCTTTGTTTTGATGATCAAAAGAATGAAATAAAAGCTTGTTGATATTACAAGATAGATTTTCTTGCAAGAGAATTCCCTTTTCCTTGGTGTTCCTCTTGGGGCTCCATGTTTTTGGTGCGTAGTAGGGGAAACTTGCCATCAACAAGCACCAAAAGAGGCTGAAAATGAAAGAAATGACATTGCCAAGAAGAGAAGAATTCAATGGATGTTTGTAAAGTTTCTTCTTCCATTGAAGAGTTGGAATTTCTCATAATCAAAGCCACTTTCCACAAGAAGTTCATCCCACAATGGCGGAAACATATCACCATCATGATGCATGCTCTATGTGGTGGACTGTTTCCTCTTCCTATTGAAGCAGCAGAAACTTGCATCTTAGTGGCAAATTGTTTGGGAACAAACTGAAGAGCAGAAACAAAGAGAATGACCATCCATGGAAGATTTGGCATTTATTGAGAAGTTTCCAGACATCATCAAGTGGGAGATTGTGAAGAAGCTTCAGGAGTCGTGGTCTATAGAGATTCACGAAGACAAGAAGGGAAAGAGTTGGAATTTGTTCGTGGATGCTCAACAGCAAGATACATGGGATGCTTGGTGCACTGATAATCTTCTGTTTGTTCAATTAGCAACCCACTGGAAGTTGGTAGACAGAGTGTTTTTCACAACATACACTGTTGAAACCCTCAGAAGCTGGCATTATTATAACGATGCAACAACAATCCTAAGAAGAATGAGTTTTGATACTTTCAGAACAGAATATATTCCCCTCTGTAGTGGTTTGAAAGCTGAATTCAGAGATGTTGAGAAGAAGGAAGTAGAAGAGATGTTGACCACCGAATCCATCAAAGATTGAAGCCCCCTCTGACACTATCATGTTGAGTCCAAACCAACTGGTTGAAGCCAACCCCCTGATGAATGATGCAATAAAGAGGCAAGAGTTGGAACGAGTCCAGAGGTACATGAGAAGAGAGAATGCAAAAATCAAAGCTGAGAACGAAATCGCAGCAGAAGCCTCCCTTGATGCCTTAAAAGCACTCTTTACAGAAGTCCCCATGGTGACTCAAGGTCCCCTTCCTAGTCAGATTCGTCCTGAAAATATTGATGATAGGCCAGCAAATGTAGTCCCATTGCCAATTTTTAAGGGAGAATAAAATGAAGACCCTGATCTTCATGTAGCAGAGTTTATGGTAGCATGTGTGGCTAACAATGCAAGAACCCCTGAGCATTGGTTAGCAATATTCCCTGCCACTTTCAAGGGCGTGGTATTTCAGTGGTATGAGAGACAAGCAGCAAGAACTTTTGGCACATGGGACGACCTAAAGTTAGCCTTCCTCACTAAATTAAGGTGTGAAGGTTTTGAAGAGCGGATGCGAGAAGAGTTCATGAATTTAAGTCAGTCCTCTAGAGAAAGAGTAGAAGCTTATGTCTCGTGAATGGAATCCATCCTAAAGAGATGGACCAACCATCATTTGGATGAAGGTATCCAGAAAGGAGTGTTTCTCAAGGGCCTACAACCAGAAGTTTTCAAGTTCGTGGAATTGCGAAGATCAGTTAATCTGCAAGCTGCAGTGGAAGGTGCAAGATTGTATGATGAAGTTGAAGCAAGGCTGTCAATGACTCCAAGAAGAGGAGTCTTACCCCCTCATATGCCTGGAATGGTATACCCACCAAATGCAATCCTAGGGATAGTTCTCTACCCCTATCCCCAGATGCAAATAATGCCGCAGTATAACGCACCTAATTGAGTGTGGTCACCGCAGACGACAGTGCCTCATATGATGGTTCAACCACAACAAAAGTGGCCTCAAACAGTTCCACCAATGGCGACTCAACAACAGTAGAATCCCACCAAATGGAATCAACAACCCCAAGTCTCAACAGGAGCTCTGAATCAGAGCCAAAACAAAGGACCTTCTGGATCTACCCAACTAGTGTATGCAGTAATTACAAAAGCTTCCCAAAACCTTACCACAAGCACTTTAGGAGGTGAAAATCTGAAGGACTACTTATCCAACTCAGTTGCAAGTATCAAGAAAAAGCTTTTGGATGTGATTACAGAGTAGCTACAGACGCTGAAGGTGAATACCGCCAATATATCCACTCCTACGGGAGCTAGAAGAGATATGATGCGCTCTAATACATGGTGCGGAAAGTGTCATCAAGCAGGACATTTAGCCATTGAATGTACCCAAAAACTAACCATTCCTGGAGCCTTCTGTTCTTACTGTTTGCAGAAGAACCATACAGAGGATATTTTCTCTCTGAAAGAGATTCATGAACGAAGACAGAAGGATGAAAATGCAAGATTCAACTTGCTAGAATCCAAAATGACAACACAAGATATTGGACCAAAGCCTAGGGAGTTTGGTCCTAATTTTGGTCCAAGGAGGTTTCCCTCTCAAAGTTACAGAGGATGACAATCTGGCAGTGGTCAAAGATCAGAGGTAGAATGTTATAGGTGTGGAGAAAAGGGACATATCTCCCTGAATTTTCCAAACCCTAGATGATCTGTGGATTACAAGCCCTTATGCAGTCGATGCAAAGGAGAAGGCCACACTGCAAAGGACTGTCCTAGTCCAGCCCCTGTAAAGGCCAATGCCACTGATAGCCAACAAAAGGTACAAGAGCCTGCTTCCAATTTGGTAGAGTTGGAAGTTGCTGCTGTTACTTGCACCAAGAAGAAGGAACCAGTGGTTCAAAATGGAAATGACTCTCCTGCCAAGACTGTGAAGTTCAACCTACCTATAGAGGGACAGAGCAATACAGAACAGAATAGTGCAGTACAGAGCACTACAGTGCCATAGAGAGCTACAGAGATAGTCCCAGAGACAGGACCAGAGGCCCAAGAGATAGATGATACAGAAGTACTTCTAGAAACAAAAGAAGTGCCGATGTTGCAATTGTTAGAAGAAAAAGGAAAGATGAAAATGGGTGTAGCCCCATTCCCCAGCCGGCTGGAGAAGCCTGTGGATCCTATTAAAGATTATGACTTGGTCAAAGACCTAGACACTTTTAAACCAAACTTAATATTCCAGCAGTTACTGATGCTATCTCCAAGCTGTCAAAAGAGATTCAAAAGCATCTTGACATGAAGGCGTGGACTAAGGATCGCACCTTCAACAGCAGCCAAGACCAATAAGGCCCCGGAGCCTCTAAAGGAAGTAGATGTAGATAATGCCTTTCTAGATCCTGGAACCCTAGAGATTAGTGTATGGATAGAAGGATGCTTCATTTCAGATGCATCGATTGATGGAGGCTCATCAGTAAACATAATGACGGATGTCACAATGAAGGACTTAGGGTTGCAAGAAATTCAACCTACACAGTGGCTTATCCAATTGGCAAACCAAAGTAGAGTCAAACCATTGGGCATCCTCCCATACGTAAAAATAACCCTTGCAGGAAGAGACTATTGGCTGACATATTTGGTGGTCAAACCAAATTCTTATGGGACTTCATACCCTCTGCTGTTGGGAAGACCTTGGCTTTTTGAAGCAAGAGCCAGGACAGACTAGTTCAAAGGAACCTTAACCCTAGGCAGAGGACCCAATAAAGCAGTGTTGAAGCTGTATGGATCGCAAAAAGGCAATGGATCCACATCCATTGAAGTGATAACTAACTCCTCTAACGAGGCAACAGATTGTACACCAGGAGATGAAGAAGCTGTTAAGCAGATCTTTCCTAAGAAAACAGAGGCACAGTCCCTAACAGTGGACACTGTAAGGCAACTGCCACAGGATGTAAAATCCTTGTCCATGGGAGAATACCTCCTGCCTCAACTAGAATTAACTTCTGAAATCATCTCTGATAGTGAAATAGAAGCATGGATTTACTATTCTCCCTGTTACATGACAGTCATCGCAGAGTCAGAGCAATACAGAGACAATACAGTTATAGAGCAGAGACAATACAGAGGCAGAGCAGATATAGAGAGGCTACAGAACAAAGACAAAGCGGATACAGAGACAGTAATAGATATAGAGTCAGAGGCAAAAGCAGAGTTAGAACTGGTAACAGAAGCAGAAGCAGATGCAGAGGCAGAAGATCTATTCTTCTCCTACAGAGCCTCTACAGAAGTAGAGTCAAAGCCTCCAGAGGATGAGGATGAAAATGATGAGGAAGAAAATGAAGTAAGCTATGAAAGTGTAGATGAAGAATCCCCTCTGATAGAGGATGATCTGGTTGATGTCCCTACAGAAACCTCAGAGATCGAACATCTCAGGGTACTGGATGGAACGACCATAGTTCCGTTTGGGTTGATCAATGGACCACAAAGTATGCAGAATCTGTATAAGCAATGGATTAAAAGCATAAAAATTAAGTTCACCAATGGCTCCTGTCGCCTTGACTGTTCAGTCCAAAGAAAAGATGATGATGATGCCCCTGGCAACAGAAGCTAGAGCCGCCGTCTTAGTCCCAGCCTCTAGCAGGTCTGTGCTACGTGACATTCTTGGATGCATCCTCTGAAGATGAAGCCTTGAGTCCTGAAGAGATCACCACTCAAACAAAAGCAAACAAAGCTCTGATACCCTTTCAGCAACCTAAACAGATGAATGAGTCATCTGTTCAGAAGGAGGACACTGGTTCTAGTGGAACATCAGATGAGGATACTACTCTCTTGAAAGAGTCAGACCTCTATCCAGAAGCAATCCGTGGGACATTTATCCGCGAAGTGAAAGGTGAAATACAAGTAATGTTCCTGGATGCTGAGGGAAACTGAACGTCACCTGAAAGTGGGTCTCAATCTTCCAGAAGAAGAACTAGTGGTCTTGTGAGACCTACTAAAGGAGAACTTAGATATGTTTGCTTGGTCATATAAAGACCTAAAGGGGATTGATCCCACAGTATACCAACATCACATTGACCTAGAGCCTGATGCAAAACCTGTAAGGCAAAGATAAAGACGGATGAATCCTAATTATACTGCTCTAGTGAAGGTCGAATTATTGAAACTGCTTGAAGCTGAGTTCATCTATCCCGTGGCTAACAGTGAATGGGTTTCGCCCATTGTGGTAGTACCCAAGAAGAACGAAACTCCGAATATGTGTTGACTTTCGGAAGCTCAATTCGAAGACGAAGAAGGATCATTTCCCTATCCCTTTTGCGTACCAACTATTGGACACAGTGGCAGGTCATGAGCTATATTCCCTCTTGGATGGATTCAACGGATATAACCAAGTCCAAATCGTAGAAGAGGACAATCCAAAACAACCTTCACCACAGAATGGGGGACCTATGCCTACAGAGTGATGCCATTCGGACTCTGTAATGCTCCTGCCACTTTCCAATGAGTAATGATGGCTGCCTTCCAGAATCATCTGCATGATTTCATTGAGGTATATCTTGATAACTTCTGTGTCTATAGTTTGATCCGTGAGCACTGGAGACACCTAGAGCAATGTTTTGACAGATGCCGCAAGTATGGGATTTCTCTCAACCCTAACAAATGTGTCTTTGGCATCTCCTCGGGAGTTCTTTTGGGCCATATTGTCTCTGCACAAGGGATTGCAACGGACCCGGCAAAGATTGAAAAGATTGCCGCTTTAATAGCACCGACAAACCTCAAGCAATTGAGAGGATTTCTTGGCCATCTAGGCTATTACAGAAGATTTATTGCACATTTTGCAACTAAGGCAGCCCCTCTGCACAAGCTCCTAAGGAAAGAGGCGGATTTCCTTTGGACTAATGACTGTGAAGAGGCCTTTAATACACTAAAACAATGCATGATTCGAGCATCTATTTTACAGCCTCCTGATTGGACGAAGGAGTTCCATGTGCACACAGATACATCAGTTGAAGTACTAGGTGTTGTCCTATGTCAAAAGAGCCCCTCCAAATTAGATCAACTGATATATTATGCAAGCTGAAAGGTCACTGATAGGGAAATAAACTATACAGTGACATAGCTTGAGTGCTTGGCAATGGTGTTTGCACTGGAGAAGTTTGGACACTATCTATTGTCCACACATTTCAAGTTCTATGTGGATCGTGAAGCCCTGTCATTCCTGATGAATAAAGAAGATGTTAAAGGACGACTAATGAGATGGTTGCTCTTATTCCAAGAGTTTGATTTTGAAGTAGTCTCTAAGCCTGGCCGTTCCCATGTCCCAGTTGATCATCTATCACGGATCCCTCAATCAGAAGAAGAGGAACAGGATGATCCAGACCTTTCTGATGCTTCCTTGTTTCTAGTTGAAACAGTTATTCCCTGGTATGCAAATATAGCCAATCTCCTAGCAACTCAACAGTATCCTCCTAGTATCTCAAGTCGTGAGAGGAAGAAGCTTCTCTTAGAATTAGTGCCCTACATCTTGCTAAGCGGTGCACTGTACAAGAAAGGCAAAGATGAAGTGCTGCGAAGATGTGTTGCAAGGGATGAAATCAGCATAGTATTGAAAGCATGCCATGACGAACCATGTGGTGGACACTTTGTAGGAGAAGCGACAGCGAGGAAGGCTGTGTTAGCACGATACTAGTAGCCGACCCTCCATAAGGATGTATATGATTACTACAAGAGATGTGATGCTTGTCAACAAATGGGAAAACCCACCAAAACAAGTGCCATGCCACTGCAACCCATTCTTTCCCTAAAGCCGTTTGAGAAGTGGGGGATTGATTTTGTGGGTCCCATTGATCCACCTACCAGACGGAAGCAGAATAGATACATTCTAGTATGTATGGATTATGTCACAAAGTGATGTGAAGCTAAAGCCCTGAAGCGGGATGATGGTAATAGTTTCACCATGTTCAGGTACGAGAATATTATCACCCGTTTTGGCAGTCCCCTCGAGCTGGTAAGTGACAGAGGTACTCATTTCCTTAACAACATCATGAAGGAGCTGACAGAACTGTATAAGATCCGCCATCGTAAGTCCACTTCCTATTACCCCAGAGCCAATGGCCAAGTTGAAGTCACCAATCGCATCCTTTGCTTGATTCTGACAAGAATGATTGCCACACATCATCGTGACTGGGGCGATCGACTTACAGAGGCCCTCTGGGCGTACAGAACCTCCCATAAGGCAGTTACAGGACAGACCCCTTTCTAGCTAGTGTATGGTACAGAAGCTGTCTTCCCTGTTGAGCTGGAATTGTGCTCTTTGTGAGTGGCAATTAAAGAACGCTTGGGAGATAGTGAGTCACTGCAACGTCGTCTCTTGCACTTGGAATGCTTGGATGAGATCCGACGGATGGCCCTACAGTGCATGGAAACCACTCAAGCGCAACGCAAGGCCTATCATGACAATTTCATCAAGCACAAGAGTTCAAAGAAGGTGATCTCATTCTAGCCTATGATTCGAGATTTAGCAAGTTTCCTGGCAAGCTCCAACAACGGTGGATGGGTCCGTACAAGGTACTGGCCGTCAATCCTAACAGCTCTGTGCAAGTGCAGACCGTTGATGCTTCTGATTATCCTTTCTTGATTTATAGATATCGCCTGAAGAAGTACTTTCCTCCCTGGGGATCTTGACAATCACAGTCAACCTACCCTTTCCCTTTTGGGCATCGCACTGTCCTTCTTGTCGTGCTTCTGATAGCCCTTATGATTCTCCTCATGAGGCGGTCTCATTTTGCTACCCCCTCGTAGAACCATCTCAACCCGACATTGTTCTCTTCTCGTCTGATCCAACAACAGTGCCGAGGTTGGTCCTAATATATGGTATTTCTACCATTCCCTTTATTAAGAAATAAAAAAGAAAAAAAGTTAAAAAAAATTAAAAAAAAGAAAACAAAAGAAAAAAGAAAAAATGGACAAGGAAAAAAACAACAAAACAAAACAAACGAAACTGTTATGAGAGAAAATGAAGAAATTCCCTATCATAATAGACCTCGTTCCAAGAAAAGGTGGAAACACCCTTGGGCGAGAAGCTGACTGTGGAAAAGGTGGTAACACCCTACAGTTCAGGATAGCAGACTCACCAGCAGAACCTCTTCAGCAAGCAATTTGAAGCCACCTCCCTTAGTGCGCTATCTCCACAATATCAGTCTGTCTGCCTTCCTTAACAGAGGACTCTTCTTACAAATCATTGACGTATGAGATTTGTAGGCTGCCTCCCTGGGTATGCCTCCTCCTTAAGATCCTGATGACACCAACAACTGACATGATCTTCATCACTAACCCCTTGAGTGTTGTGAGCTTTCATCCTAACAGGATGGGGATGTGAGCATGGGTTGCCCTCTGTATCTATCAGAGAGTGAGACAGAGGGTGGGGTGAGTGACCAGTCTTTCCTTCAAATCAAATGAGAGGTAAGAAGTGTGAATGGAGTGTTGCACGCATGGGATGGGCTCTCAATGCACAACACACGATTTGTTCTTGTGCACTACACTATAAGGCTCCCTGGCCTTCCTCCTTGCACTGTATGCCGGCATTGGGCGGGATGCACAGTTGCACCATCAAATGCGCACAAGGCATATAACCTTTGCACAAGTGACCGTGAGGATTACATCAACGGGTTTCAGGACATGGCTGCCCTCTGTATCTTTCAACAGAGCGTGAGACAGAGGGTGGGCTGAGTGTGACTGGAGTTTCTTCAATCAATTACTGAGAGGTGAGGATTGAGGGACGTTACGACCTTTGGAGTCAGGTACGTTCCCGTTTCCCTATGCACCCATGGGCTGGGTTTCTACCATCAACACATGACACATCATTCTATTCTACACACTGTCCTACAAGGCTCCCTTGCCTTTCTTCTTGCACCTATGCCAAATGGGTTGAACGCACCGATGCACCATCAATTGTGCACCCTGGCATACTCCCTCTGCATCATTCTTTTGTCAATTCCTAAAATCGGGTGTGAGCTATGGGTTTCGTCTTGATTTCCTCGAGTGATATTAATCATGGGGTGAGTGACTGCTCTTTCATTCCATATGAGTGATTGTGAGTTGAGTGTAATATCCCTCATCATCGACGAAATTCCTACGATTCCTTCAACCAACTACCTCCCTAGGTGCAGCCGCATGGTCCCTGCCATGAAGGATGTGTGCTGTGAAGATACCTTGGTACCTCCTACAGCCAACAACGATAGTGGACGTGCCATCGACAGCAGTCAACCTTGATTCTCAACAACATGGGCCAAGTTTTTCTAACTCTACACCTTCTGTTGTTAGTGATGGTCATGTTTTAAGTGTGGGGACGTTAGCAGTTGGTCTGTTGTGTGGTACTAGGTCCCTATTGCTCAATCAACCCTATCCGTTAAGGTTTTAAGTGTGGGGACACATCCCTGCACGTCTACATTGCATACCTCTTTGCATTTGCCTTGACCTGATAATGCATCTATGCCTGCCCTGCTTTTACCCTAATGGGGTCCCTTCCCCACTCACCCGTCCATTTTCAACCCCCCCTTGGGGCCATTCCCTTGCAGTTTTTTTTCATTCCCTGATTTTGTTGTCCTTCCATGTGCACGCACTCTACGTTCATCGAAATTCCAATCCACACTTATAGCCTTGTTCATCCCTTTGAACTGACCATTTTTCCTTTTTACCAACCCCTATTCCAACAGACGATTCTCACGTTATTAATTTTTTACGTATTTTGCATAAATTGGACAGTTTTCCATGTGAACGCGTCTTGCTTGCTTTGGACCAGTGATCTAACATGATAGCCCTATCCTACCCTTTCTCCCTGACATTTTTCCTTTTTACTCCATATCATTTCGATGTATGGTTCATCCGTTATTAATTTTTGCGGATTTTCGAGTCTTTTTCGTGCTTTTTTTTTACAATTTTCCATGTGAACCTGCCCTACTTTCACCAGAATTCCAGTTTGATTTGACCGCTGTGTCTTGCCAGCCTTCCCCCCACTTTTTTCTTCAAATTTTTAGTTATTAATTTTTCTAATCATTTTTTAATCTATTTTTCTTGTTTTTTGCATGTGAACCCCTCCTAATTCCCTCGGAACTCAGTTTTGATGTGACAGCCTTGTGCAACCCCTTCCCTCATACATGTTTCCTTTTTTCTACCCTCTGTTTCGGTGAACCAATTTTTTGTTATTAATTTCAGACCTCGTTTTCGGGTGTAATTTTTTCATTTTTCCCATGTAAACACATCCTATCTCAATCAAAACTGTGTTTTGACTTGGTAGGGTTGTTGGCCACGTTCTTCTGCACCTTTTTCCTTCTTTCCACTCTGCATTCCAGCAAGCAAATTTTCCGATATTAATCCCCGTATATGTTTTCGGGTCTGTTTTTTTGCATTTTTCCCATGTGAACGCCCTCATTTTCCTCCGTACACCCCGTCTTACTTTTCCATCATTTTCCTCTCCTCTCTTGGCCCATTTTTCTTTATTACGGATTTTTGTTTTAACGAACGGCTTATGAGTTATTAAATTTTCTTTGTTTTTTTCGTGTTCTCGCATGCCTCGCCTTGCGCGTGAACGCGTACGTTTTTATTTTTCCGTGTCTCAAGACACCCCCGTCGTGTCCGCGACTTGCGTGTCGATGTCCCCGCCCCGTCAGGTCCCACCACCGCAAATTTTTTTACCCCCACCCCATGCACATGCGCGTGATGGGGCCGTGTCACCTTTTCCTCTCTTTTCTCTCTTTTAATTATTTAATTTATTTCTTAATTTTATTTATTTATTTATTTATTTATTTCAAAAAATCCCCCCTAACGGGCACCTCTCCGCATCCCAACCACCCCCCCTTTCTCTTTCTTCTTCTTTTTCTTCTTTCTCTCTGCTACCCCTCTTTCTCTCTCCCCGACCCTCCCCCACCATCTCCCCCACCTTCTGCTCCTCCTGCCTACTCCATCTCCTCCTGCCCGTCCCTTCCCTTCCCTCTCTTCTTCCTTCCCACTCCTTCCCCTCCTCCCTCCACCCTCCTCCCCCTCCTTCCCCCCCTCGGCGTCCTCCTCCATGTGCCGCTGCCGGCTCGCCCGCGCCTCCGTCGTGCCGCCACTCCCTCACTCCTACTCCTCCTCCTCCTCCTCCTCCTCCTCCGCCTCCTCCTCCTTTCTCCCTGTCACCACAGGTAGGTTAACTTAACCTAACCTTGATTGGCATTAACTAATCCGAACCTAACCATAATTAAGTTAACTAATCCTAATTAACTTAACCTAACCATCATTAACTAAACCTAACCCTAATAGGCTTAACCTAACCCTAGTTAGGTTAAACTAACCCTAATTAGGTTCACTAACCCAACTTTGGTTAGGTTAACCCCCCCTAGTCAACTAACCCAACTTTGGTTAGGTTAACCCCCCAGTCAACTAACCCAACTTTGGTTAGGCTAACCCCCCTAGTCAACTAAACCCCCTAGGTTAACTAACCCCCTAGTTAACTAACCCCCCTTAGGTTAGTCCCCACAGACCTGACTTAGCTTACCTACCTAACTTAGACTAACCATGACTAACCTGACCTGCCTGGACTTAGCTTCCTTACCTGACTTTGACTAACCCAGACTAACCTAGTTCCCTCTGACTAACCTGACTTGACTTAGTCTAACTAACATGACTTACACCGACTATTAGGACTTAGCTGACTTGCCTTGACCCTACTTCCCAAACTAAGCTGATTTTCCTGATTTAATTAATTTATAAATTCATTTCCACTCAAACAAATTTCAAAAAAAATTCTAAAAATTCCCTCAGGTTTCTGCACATTTTTGGAATTTTGTCAGCTGGAAATTTCCACCCCCAAAATTACAGAAAATTCCATATTTGCCAATTTATTCCAAAATTACCTAATAAATGTAAAAAAATCATTTAAAGTTAGTAAAAAATACCCAAAAAAAAATCTAAAAATTCCCAAAAAATTCCACCCACCCTCTTACCTTTTTCTATTCATTTTTCACTTTAAAATATTTTCAAACAAGGCACCAATTTTTTTTCAAAAAAAACCACAAAACAAACCAAAAACAAAAACAAAACCATACAAGCATGACATATTAAATATAACAATCCAAATCTTCTTTTCATACCTTAAATTGTGGATATTTCCTAATTGGCTGCAATCTTCTTTTTCCTTCATCCCATATCTATATTTCATTATTCTTCCTTTAAAGAAAAAAGAAATAAACCACCACATACAATTTATTAAACATCAAATCTAGAACAATACACATAACTCCAACCACCACACATAATACCCCTAAAATATTAAAAAACAAACAAATAAATAAATAAATAAAACAAAAAAGCATAATAATAACTCATCATATAATAATAATTAATTAATTAATTAAAAACATAATAAAAATAAAAATCAACACATCCACTAAGGTTTTGTCTTTGTTGTTCAGTCAGTGGTCTTTACTTTTCTTTTACTGGATTCATTGCTTTTGGGGGACTCTTCCGTGTGCTTTCAGGCGTTGCATACACACCCCTTCTAGGTATTTAATTTATGTGCTTTATTTATTTTTATTTTTTCCCAATCACAAATTAATTGCTAAAATAAATTATTTATTCACCCACATTTTTCACACGCATTCGCGCTAAACACACAATTTCATAATAATAAAAATCAACCAGCCATTCACTTTGCACATGCTACGTGCGCCTAAGAGGCACTTTAATTTGTAATAAAAATGAACTAGCCGTCACAAGAGCACGCGCTAGCAAAAAAGTGCTCCACATCACTCTTAATTTTTAATTACGGAATTTGCATTTAGAGACCTAGTCTGGGCATCGTAGTCCGGGTTGTGTTAAAGCACCGTTTCAACTTAATAATTGTTAATCAAAAATTTGAGAAGGAACTGTCGTTTTCTTATTAAGGTTTATCACCTAATAAAATGTCACCCATTATTAATAATTTATTAAAATGAACCCTTCATTAAAATATTTCTCCCTCACTGCACTTTTTTCCCTTTTTTAATAAACTCGCTTTGTGGGATGGGCGCGTAAAAGTCTATTAGTTGACACTGATGGTCAAGTTATGGTCCAGTCTTGATGTCCATTTTTATGGTAGTCTGATTTATCCATGTGTTACGATTACATGTACGATGTGTATTTTTTTTTCTTCATTGCATGATACGGGGATTTGGGTGATTGCATGTTGCATCCCATGAAGCTTTTGGTCGCATAAGTGTAAAGGTCATGCCAAAATTTTTCTAAGATGTGTATTGTCTGGGGTGGTACTTGGGTTAGTTACGTCTATGTTTGTATGAGTGTCTTTCTTTTTGGATTGATTCCTTTTTTATAGCCCTTTGGTTGTTTTGCAAGCATTCTTTGTGACTGTGTGTGTTGTGGTGTGTGTGTGTTTACCATCTGAATGGCACCTCACACTCCTCCCCCTATCCAGTATGTCCCACTGGTCAGTAGGGATTACTCTTCCCTACTCACTTTTGAGCCTCTCATGAAGATGGGACTCGTGACTTTCATGGCTGCCTCCTTTCCATTGCTTCTAGAGGATCCATCCATGTGTGATGAGTTCCTGGCCTCATACAGCAAGAAGTCGGGACTGGTCCAGGGTACTTCCATGACTTTGACACCTCGAGGCTTAGGGAAGGCTCTGTCTCTTCCCTGCAAAGGTGAACCCTTTGTTATAGCTTGCCAGCTATTCTCTAACGATGAGATTTTGAAGCTGTTACAAAAACAGACCAAGGAAATTCTGGATGTTAAGAAGGTGATCAATACTTCAGGAGATTCTGTTTCCATGATCACTGATCCTGTGTGGAAGTTGGTCTGCCAGTTTCTCCAAGACAAGTTTATGCCTGCCAAGACGCCATCCCATTACTTGTCCAAAGAGCTCTTTACAGCTTCAAGGATGGTGTTAAAAGGAGTAGCTATTGATTGGAGCACTTACCTACTCACTAAGATGGATCAACATTTTGTTAAAGTAACTAGGGGCAATGTTACCAATGTCACCTATGGATCCTATTTGTTTGCCTTCTTAACCTATTCAGGTTTATAGAAGAGTGTGCCTCCACCTCCTCCATCTGATCCAGTACCTCCTCCTCCACCTTCAAATGAGTCAGAACCAATTGATATAGAGGATCTGGATTCTCCTCCTCCCCTGGTCATACAGCGCAAATGCTTGAAGCGGGTAGCAAATAAGGATCCTTCAGTTCTTCCTTCAGTGCCCATTCCTGCTACCTCTACCAGTAATCTCCCTACTTATCTCACCTGTAATAACTTGTTTAGAGCACATAGAGAAGGTTCCTTGGACATATCAGTCCCCTCACTGAACAGTCTAGTCTCAGGAGATGCCATTCCTTTCCTATGTAAAGACATTCAGAGTTCCATTGAACTGTCAGTGACAGCCTGTGTTCAACAGCTGTATGCTTCCTTTTATGAAGAACTGATACAGTCTAAAGACCAGTTGCATAAGGCAACATCAGAGTTAGCTTCTGCTAAGGATACCCTGGCAGTTCTGTTTAAGCAGATGGAGCAAAAAGCCCAATCGATTGAAACCCAAAGAGATGAGATATCTTCTTTGAAGATTCAGTTAACAGAGGCTCAATCCGAGGTCACTAGAATCTCAGAGGAGAAGGAGAGGATGTCCAAAGAAGCGCAAGAGTTTCAAACTCTGTTAGATGTCAAACTTTCAACCTCACAGACTGCTAATGACACAGTGGAATCACAAGCTTCCCAAATCAAGCAGTTGCAAGACCAACTGGCAAAGTCACGGTCTGTTCCTCCAAGCCCTAATGTTCCCTTGATCCCTTCTCTCTCACAGCAGGACTTGGCAGTTCTTCAAAGACAGACTACTTTGTGTCCTCTCTTCCAAGATAAAGTGGAAAGATTGCAGTCCAAGATGGATCTGCTATGGTCTACATTTGAGCAATTCCAAGAATATGTTCCTCCGGACCATTCTTTCTTTGTCCACTATCAATTACAGAAGTTGGCCTTTTACATGAAGCTTTCAACGATGGATCTTCCTCTTCTAGAGGATGGTTTGAGTGGGGCTTGGTCTCCTGAGTTGCTGACAGAAGTGGTCCGCATGGTGTTTGAATATTCTGTCACGATCGATACCATGTTGATGTCATATATGTATCTACGAGGAGATTTTTTGATTCTAGATGAAGTGGATATGGCATGGTATGTGGGAGATGTGGTTTTACAAGCTGTTTTGTATGTCAACTATTTGGAGTTGCGAATAGATGACATGTTCCAGAGTTACTCCTCAAAAGTGGCTACTTGCCCTGATAGTTCATGGCACTCCATGATTGATTCTTTGGTCCTGAATCAAAGACAGAACACAGCTTCTACCTATGTACAAAGTACTAACCAACTGAGGGTGGATCTCTTAGCTTACCTTTCCAAAAATAATCTATTTGATTCCACTTTTTTTTATGCCTATCAGAGAAGATCTATCTTAGGTCCCTCTGTTCCTAGCCTACTGTATTATCAACAAATGACTCACCGTTATGATACCTATCTTTCCCTCTATCAAACCAATTCAATAGCCATCTTACCCCTTCTTTTCCAACCTCAATCTTTTCCTCAAATTTCCATATTTACATGTTTCTTTTTTATCGAAGATAGAGTATTTTCCCCTTCTCCACCATGTCCTTATCCATCCATTCATGTACCTTCTACCTTTTCTACTTATCAATTAACACCCTTCCTAAGTGATTCCCTAAAATTTTCAGCCACTCCTTCTTTAACCTATTCTTTCTTTCATGATTTTTCCTACCCATATCTTCATCCACTTTTACTTATTCCACTTCCATCTCCTGCCACTTCTATCTCTCAACCCCCTCAGTTGGTTAGTGAATATGAAGGGTTTGATCAGCAGATTCCAAGAAGAAGAGGATGGAGCTCGAGTGATTCTCTTACAGGACCTTAGATAAACTAACCAATAATTCCAGGAGATTGGACAACTGCTAGTCAAGCATACCAGAACTACCTTCATTTTGCTCACCAATATTCACAATCTCTAGATCCTTCGATGAGATTGACAGCTCATTTTGCTTGGTATCTAGCATACATGCATAGGCATTCCCATAATGATCAAAAGGCCATTCCAAAACTTTGTATGAATTTCAATGTGAACATTGACTCACACCAGTTGGATGTCATGTATTTGCATGCCCTATGTCTCCCTAGCAGATACCTTGTCTTGCTAGAAAGGATGTGCTGCTTGCAGTTTTTTCAAAATCCTACAAAGACATTTGTAGATGAATCCTTCTCCATGGATCGCTTCCAAAACCACCAAGCTTTTAAAAGGGATCATCTTCATTGATGCCTTTGCAATGTATCTTGGAAGATTTTTTATGATATATCTCTTTTTGGAGGTGTCATTCAGATGGTTGTGTTAGTGTTTGTGTATGTGTTGTCTTAATTGTATGTGATGAGTTCGTGTTGATTATGAATCATTGTTCGAGAGTTCTTTTCAAAAGATTGCTGGTGGATGAAAAGCCTATGGTGAAAAGCTGAAGATAACCTCTTATATCATTTAAAAATTTGTTATGGCTTTAAATGATTAATCCGATGAGTTAATGAATAATGGAAGTTTTCCTTTAATAGTATTTTTTCTCTCAGATACAAGTGATAAGTTGGGGTTGTGTTTTGGCAAGATTATTGAAGATCTGACAGAAGATAAATTTGAGCTCTTTAGTGAACTTATATTCTTCTTTTCCTTAGGTCGTGAGGACGCTTCCTTTCTAAGTGTGGAGATATGTTGAGAGTGGAAAACGGCTGAATTTTTGACTATTTTTGTTTTTTTAAAGGACTGAATGATTGATTTTTGATGGATTTAGAGTGATGTATGATTGTTAATGGGATTATTTGAGAGTGTTTTGGATGATATTGATTATGTTTGGAAGTTCATGATGATTCTCAGTGGAGATATGAGGTTCTGTGATGTTCTGATAGGTTCTGATTGGTTCTGTATAGCTTCTATTTTGTTTTGATTGTCTTCTGTATGAAGCATGGATTGATGATTGATGAAGATTGAGATCTTTTGAAAGCTTATTGAATAGTTTTTGAGAGTTTGGAATGGTTTGAGTATGAGTTATGAGGTTTTGATGACCTTCTGTATCCTCTGTAGAGCCTCTGTCTCTGCTTTGTCTCTGTATTGTAATTGTAATGTAGTTGTTTTGGTACTGTACTGTGACTATTCTGTAGACCTTCTATAAGTGTTCTGTAGAATGTATGTGTGACTTTGGGAAAGTTTTCTAACCTTTGGAAAGGATGAATCTAAGTTCAAAATAGCTAAAACAAGTGGAATAAATAGCTGCTGAAGACTGAAGAGAAGATTGAGTGGCAATGACAGTAGTGAGCTGTGAGAAGACACTGTAGTGGCTCTGGTGACTCTTCATATCAGACATACCTCTTGGGAGGTTCATCCACGACCTAAGAAGGATTATTGAGGATTATTATGAGAGCATTGTAGTGAGGATAGGATATATTATTGATAGAGAGAGAGAGAGGGAGTCAGAGATAGTCAAATCTATCAACACAGTGTAACTGTCTATGAGAGATTGAGATAGAGAACTATGAAGATATTGAAGATGAATAATATGTGATTGATTTCCATTAAAAGATGGTGTATTCCTTTGTGTTCTTTTTTATATTGAAGAATTTTATGAAGACATTGAAGAATATGGTTGATTCTATCAAATCCGTGGGAGATATCTACTATGATGCTGCGTGAAGAATTGTTGTTTTCTTTGTTTTGATGATCAAAAGAATGAAATAAAAGCTTGTTGATGTTACAAGATAGATTTTCTTGCAAGAGAATTCCCTTTTCCTTGGTTTTCCTCTTGGGGATCCAATTTTAAATATAAAAGTGCATCCTAAATCCTTATAAAAGAGTACCATGCTCCCTCTTATGCAATTTGTAATTGTAGGCGGGCATGGGTGAAGGAACAATGTAAATAGGAAGGGAATAGAAAAAGAGAACCTAGGCTAAAATGGCCAATCATGTAAAAAGGGGTGGGCATATATAAAAAGGCAAAAAGTTAATGAAGAATATCATTCTTATGTGTGGCCAAAACTAGCTCTCTTCTTCTTTCTCTTCTTGCTCTTCTTGTGCTTGAGAGAGGGAGTGTGAGGGAATGAGTGTGTGAGTGTGTGAGGGTGAGGGATTATGGGGAAGAAGCTCTCCATCTTGTCCTCTCTTCTTCTTCTCCTCTTCTTTACTCTTTTCTTATCTCATGCACGGCAATGGAGCTTAGAGCTTGATGATCAAGCTTGCTTGAGCTTGCACATTGGATCATGGAGCTACCATAGAGCTTGATGGAGGAGACAACTCGATTAGGTATGAAGGTAAGCTCACTACACTCATAGGCATAAGAGTGCACAAGACTATGTGAGAGGTAGCCATTGCACTTGGCTTGAAACGCTTGAAGCAATAAGTGGTCTATGGGTCTTGGCAGTTGAGCAAGAAGCTCATACAGATTAATTGAAATGCAAACTCACCATTTTCTTGCTATATCCTAGGCACATTTGCACAATAGGATTATAAAGATAAACATACAATGTTGGGCTCAAAGTATTCCTAAAACTCCTTTTTTGTCATATTTATCTCCTTCAATTGACTCAAAATGTAGAGATAAGATTCAAGGAGATGCATCACATTAATGTCTATTATGTGAACCATTTCTAGACTGTGGATGCAACACATAAGACATAAGGGGACAATAATATATATAATAAAATGATACTTGAAAAATATTTGAGTAGTGATGCATGAATAGAAGCCAAGCCCTTTCATGTTCTACAAACACCCATAGCTATCAATAACGAGGAATAAACTCTCTACTATTTACCAACTATTTTGAAGTTACAAGCCCAAACGTACATCCATATGTGCACAAAGATAACTTGGAGACATCGGGATGTGTCTTATCATGTGTGAGGACTCCCAAAAAGGGAATAAATAGGAAGTACACCCCACTTTTTTTTATTTTTCCCTATCCACTTTCTCCAAACTTGTACCCTCTTGCACATGTATTCTTGTATGGTGTTTTTACTTGGAGTCATGGTCGAAAGGTTCTCAATGCTCATTCCCTTCACCATGTTGGCCACCATTTTTGTATGCGGTAGCGCCATTGCCATGCTTTTGGTACCCCTCTTTCACCTTAGTATCCACCATAAACAATAGTATTTCATGGCCCTTCCACTTCAACTTGCTCTTGCCCTTCACAATGAACTCCTTGTCCACCTCTTAACATGACCAAAACTGAATGTTAATGTTAGATGCACTAGCAGTTAGAGTTGGAAGAGCTATCTCCTATATTGCATTCATCACAATATTGATCATAATTTTGTGATCAAAAGTCCACTCTGCTTGGAGTCTCCTATCCATGTTGATTATTATCTTGTGAGGCATATGTGTGGAGATAATACCCCAAACTATGTTGTGACAACTATGCATTTGATAGGAATGCTTGGTATCTATTTGGATGTGCCAAGCCTTGGTGTCTCCTATGCATTGTCATCATTGTTTTAACTACTAGGACTTGATCAAAGCATAGCTACTTGGAGTCTCCCATGCCAATTTGATCATTTGCATCGTTGATCACTAAGCCAGTTGAAATGCACACTTTACCAACTTTAATATTGGACAATGGATAGCTTGTTGGTCCCAAAACTAGCATACCTTTCAATATTTCTTTATCTTCTATTGCAAATGGATGGAGTACAATTGAGATTCACTAAACTCTTTCTTTAATCCAAGTGCTACTTGCTATCATTAATGACTAGCAAGCCTTCAGACCAATTTTCTTCTTGGTTTGCTTAGGGATTGGCATTCAACTTGCTCCTTAAAAGACAAATTAAGTCCCGAATTTGATATGGGTTGGCTAGCCTCTTGAATCTCCCTAAAATACTATAATTTTAGCTGTTGGATGTGAAGGAGAAGGTTGAGAAGTGAGAGAAAGAAGAGCAAAAGAGAGAGAAAATAGGAAAGAGAAAGACTAGAAAGATAGGAAAGAAGAGAGAGAAGCCATTAAAGCTGAGTACAAGCAAGTGAGATATGAGAGAGTAATTATATTATGATAAAAATATGCCAAAAATTACATCTCTCACATTTTATACCTATGTTAGTGTGACTAGGTATTATCAATAACTCTCTCACTAAAATATGTCTTAGATGGCTGAAAGGTGTGAGAGAAAGAAGAGTAGAAGAGAGAGAAAAGAGAAGAGAGAATGATTGATGAGAAGAGAGAAATAATAAAAATATAGGAAAGAAGAGAGAAGCCATGAAAGTTGAGTATACGCAGGTGAGATGAGAGAATAATTGTATTATGATGAAAATATGTCAAAAATTACATCTCTCACACCTTTTATACCGTCAATGTGACAATGTATGATTAGTAACTCTCTCACTAAAACATGACTTCCTAGCTTCTTACAATCCATGCCTAGCCAAAACTTTTTCCCACAAAAACAAATTTACAATGGCAAAGAAGGATGTATGAAACAAAGTACTACTTTGATTTTAGCTATACAAAATATAAGAAATGAATCAAATAATGAAGAGTTATTTGCTAAAATAAAGACATAAAGGAAAGCCTATGCTATATACATAATTCAGATGTCTTCAAAAGAAATTAGAGCCTTTGAATCTTCAAGAAACAGACTTAGTAAAGAATAGATAGCTTGCTATGAAAAAATAGGCCATGCTGAACAAAACTACCATATCTTCTAATAGGAGTAACAAAATAGGGTGTGCCACATATCAAAATGTAGCTATTGAAGAGTACTTTGACCATGTGCATACTTTTGAAAATTAGGTAGAGTAAAATCTGTTCTAAAATAGATTGTTGTTTAGACCATGTTTATAGCACAACTAGCTTTTATATTGGCTATGTCTCAACCACCAATGCATTTTGTAGAGAAACTCATCCAAAATAGAATCTAGCCTTCAAGAAGCTATCTCACGTGGTAAACCCTTCCACTTGATCAAATACTCAATGATAGAGTAAGAGCGAAGCTTCTTTTCACGTTGACCTATGAACTCCTCAAGAATGTACTAAATAAGTCCTTCTTCATCTATAGTAGGAAACTCATCAATTATTTCCACCTGGGTATCATAAAAGGGCTTGAACTTATTATCATGAAATACATTATAAATCTTAGTGGAAGAGGAAAGTTCCAATCTATACGCCAAGTCTCCAATACGATTCAAGATGCTCTAGGATCCATAGAACCTATGAGCAAGTTTGTTGTTGGATCCATCCTTTAAAGTAGAATAGCGAGACTTGGATACTTTCAATAAAACTAACTCTCCCTCCTGGTAATCCAAGGGCTGCCTCTTCTCATATGTGTTAATCTCGGTGCAAGAAAAAAGAAAAGAAAGCAAAAGAAAATAAAAAAGACACATGACAAAGCAAAAAAAGGCGGGCCAACTGAAAAGTAGGAGAAAAAGAGCCAGAAGCGCAAGAAGCAAACTTAAAAGTCTAACACAAGTGCATAAGGGAAAATGCATATTTTAGATATAAAAGTGCACCCTAAATCCTTGTAAAAGAGTGCCATGCTCCCTCCTGTGCAATTTGTAAATGTAAACGGGCATGGGTAAATGAACAAGTGGAGAAGAGAAAGCAAGTCCAAAGTTAAATTTTTTGTTTCCTTGGATTGTTCAATGGGCTTATTTTATTCCCAGTAGCACTACTACATTTTACTAGTGTGAAGCCATTTCATCGTCTCACTCTCAAATATTTTAGTCTTATTGTTGAAAAATGAAGAAATATAGATGCCCATACTAAAGAGCAATCAATTGTCTTATTTGAAGACTTTGAAGACATTTATGTTGCCTCAAATATACCTTTGCTTGAGGGGGACATGGACATGAAGACTAATACAACTAATGCAAGCAAATTCAATAAAGAAGAAGACCAGGAGAACCTAGAAGAAGAGGACCAAAATATCAAAGAGGTGGGCCTCGAAGCTACAAAGCAAAGTGAAGAATAAGTACAAGACTAGAGTACAAGATCAAGCTAGACTACATTGACAAGAAGAGCTACAATGAATTGAATATCTATGTCAAAAGAAATTCTGAAATCTGCAAGGTCCTGCTGGTCCTTGAACCAATTTTTTACTAGACTTTTTGGCCTTGTATTGCCTAGCCCAAATGTCTTTATCATAATCTTTTAAACTCCTCATGTAGCCTTGTACTATAGTCTCTGGATGACCACCATGTTTGTGGTACCCACACTTAGCCTTTTCTGTGACAACCTCTAGTGTTTTGCCATGTTTATGGTATGCCCACACTTTGCAGGTGTTGCTCTCACTAAAGCCTCTACACACTTTGTACTTTCTAGTTGTGATTGAGGAGGGGTGTTGAGATATTTGCAATCACACCCACTATTGCTTCTTTGTATAAGGAAGTTTTGGGCTTAGGACATGCATGCAGGCTGCATCCCATATGCACAGAAAGGGGAAATTGCTACCCATCCAACAACTATAAAGCATTGTACTTGACTACCACTTTTTAATATATATGATGAATGCAATAGCATGATGTTTTTTTTTTTCAGGTAATATCTTGTCATTGTCAGTCTATACACAAGATTGTATTTATGAGTCCAAGCTTCCATCTTGGAACCTAATTCACTTGTGCAACAGTTTGTCTTGTCACTATCTATGTCATCATGAACATTCTCTTTCTTTTCCATCCTCCATAGCTTCTACCTCAAGCCATGTTCTAGATCCATGTTTTTCAACAGGAAGCCTAAATCTATTTCAGTCAATATGAATCCAAAGTCTATTCCTATGGACCTCTACAAAGAAAGAAAAGAAAAAGTCTTATGCTTCAAATGTGGGAAAAGTATACAACTGATCATGCCACAAAGTGTGTATACAAAAATGCAAAAGCCAAGGTTCATAGTATGTTTGTCTTTGAGGATTTTGAAGATGAAATTGATGAGGCCAATACATTTGTACCTACTGTTTAAAATGAAGATCTTGAGGAAGGAGTTGGGCAAGATTATTTTTATGATCTTGTTGACACTTTTCCTTTCAATCCAGGTGGAAGTGTTTCTTTTGATCCAGGAGGAACTTGTGATGAGCCACTTTTGCTGCCACTAGTTGTTCCATTTCCATGGATGCTTTGATAGGTTCTAAGAGCCCCAATATACTTCTATGATGGGCAATATTCATGGGAAGGATGTGTTCATTCTGATAGATAATGGTAGTACACACAATTTTGTGAATAAGTCTATTTTGGATAAGCTGAATTGTCTTCCCATTGACTTATAATAGCCCATAAGAGTTCAAGTAGCCAACGGTGAAGAAGAAATCAGCACTCAAATATGCCCATAGGTTTCTTTATAGCTAGCTGAAAAATTTTGAAGCAAAAGTAAACCTAATAACCTTGGAAATGGGGCCCATAGATATTGTACTTGGTTGTGATTGGTTGATGACATTGGGCAAATTTACTATAGATTTCTCACAACTGTATATGGAGTTTATCTTTGATGGACACTTCTTTCATTTACACGAAATTCCTAGTAAATCAGATTTTCAGCTTATCACCATTCAATAACTCAAAAAGAAGTACAAGAAGTGCTCGCAGATTTTTGTTTTGCACCTGAATAAAGAGGTTGAAGATCAGTCCACAAATTCAAGAAGTCATCCAGCTTTGAAAGCTCTTCTTAAGGAGTACATGAATTTGTTTGAAGTGCCTATTCATTGCCTCCCAAGAGAGCAGCAAATCACCCAATTGATTTAGATCCCAACTTAAAGACAATTAAGAAGCCACCTTACAGATTGTCCAAGTGTGAGCATGAAGAAGTAGCCAAGTAAATCAAGGAGCTTCTTGAAATGGGATTCATTGAACCTAGTTCTTCACCTTATGCATCTTTGGTCTTGTTAGTTAAAAAGAAAGATGGATCTTTTAGGATGTGTATTGATTATAGGGATCTAAACAAGATCATAGTGAAGAACATGTACCCAATACCCAGAATTGATGATTTTCTTGATGAGCTCAAGGGAGCAATATTATTTACGAAGATTGACTTGAGGTTAGGGTATCATCAGATTCGTATGTGAGAGAGTGACGAAATCAAGACTGTTTTTAGGACTAATCATCGAGGGCTCTACCATTTCTTAGTGATGCCATTTGGGCTTACAAATGCTCCAGCTACCTTCCAAAGTCTAATGAACAAGATTTTGTAGGCTTTCCTCTTTCAATTTGTTTGATGACATTTTGATTTATAGTAAGACTCTTAAGGACCATTTATCACACATGAGGAAGGTTTTTTATATTGAGGCATCACAGACTCTTTGCTAAGGAGAAGAAATGCTCTTTCATGCAGATCGAAGTGGAATACTTGGGACACATTATCAATGAAAAAGGGATCTAGGCTGACCCCAAGAAGGTGCAATGTGTTAAAGATTGGCCAACACCTACTACCACCACTTTGCTTAGAGGATTTGTTGGTCTATCTTTATTTTATCCCCGATTCATAAAGTATTATGTGGCTATTGCAACTCCTTTGACTGATAGGTTGAAGAAGAAAGCTTTCTTTTGGGATGCTCTTGCAAATAGTAGCTTCAACCAGTTAAAAGAACTCCTTACTTCTAATCCTATTCTAGTATGCCTGGATTTTTTGAAGGAGTTTACCATATAGTGTGATGCTAGTGGCCGAGATATAGGGGTTGTTTTGTTATAGGAGCATGGATTGATTTCCTTTGAAAGTCACAAGCTTACACATTAAAAAATGGCTATGAATGTCTATGACCAAGAGATGTTGACTATCTTACATGCAATTAGGAATGGCACCATTATTTGTATGGCAGTTGGTTTAGAGTTCAAAGTGATCACAAGGTCCTTAAGTATTTTCTCACTCAGTCCAATCTTAGTCCTAAGTAGCGTAGGTGGATAGCTACACTACAAAATTATAATTTTGATATCACTCATATGAGGAGCAAAGACAATGTAGTGGTGGCTTATTCTCTTTCTTGTATGTGGACCTGTAAAGTTTCAGCTCTGACTGAGCTACATAGTAATTGGATTGAAGAATTACAGTAAGCTTATATTTTGAATGAAGAGCTCAGCCATATTTTCCAAAAAATTCAGCAAGTTCTCATGGAAGATAACTTATATTATCAGCTTAAAAATGGCCTAATTTGGTTAAATGGCAAGATTGGCATTCCTTCTACTTCTTCTTTTATACGGAAAATTATGGAGGAGTTGCATTATTCGCCTTTAGTGAGACACCTTGGAGTTTTCAAAACCTATGATAGGAATAATGAAATCTTTTATTGGAAAGGACTATGAAAAGATGTCAAAGATTTTGTAATGGTGCATGCCGCCTTGTCAACACAATAAGGACAGCAAGCATAAGCTAGGTGGTTTGTTGCGAACCCATTACCCATTCCTATAGGCAAATGGATGCACATTACCATGAATTTCATTACTAGCTTGCCTACTATCAAAAAGGGATGGAATAGTATATATGTGGTGGTGGTGGATAGTCTCACCAAGGCAGCCCATTTCATTCCAACCAAGATCCAATTTACTGCTTCTCAGTGGCTAGTCACTTTATGGAGCAAATTTTTAGATTACATGGATCATCATAGGTGATTGTTCATGACAGAGATTCAAAGTTCATGAGTAACTTTTGGCAGGTGATATTCACATCATCCATGGGCACTAAATTGGCTTCCTCTATAGCCTATGATCCACAAACTGAAGGATAGACGGAAAGGATAAACAAGTGGTTGGAGACTTATCTTCACCATTTCTGTTATTATTGAAAAAGAGAGGGAGAAAGACGCGCAACGGAGAGTGGACAGCATGGGATATGGAGGCTCAACCATTTTTCATTCTCATCTTCTTCAATATTCTCCCACACTTATCTCCAACGACTGTCCACTCACTAAAGTGGTATCCTCAAAAGATAGATGCCCCCAAACTTAAGGACACTTTACATACAACAATATGATAAGGCTTAGACTATGCCTTAGACTTTTGGCTTATTTCTCAACACTCCCCCTCAAGCTCAGAATGAGCTTGCACACATAAGACTCCAAGTGCACTCCTGAAGTACTCAAACTTATCTTTACCTAATGCTTTGGTAAAGATATCAGCAACTTGATCATTGGTCTTCACATGGACCAAGTCAATCTCTCCATCAATGAATTTTTCTCTAATGAAATGATAGTGCACTTCTATATGTTTTGTTCTTGCATGATAGACTGGGTTCTTTGCCAACATAATGCTGCTAACATTGTCACAATACATAATAACTCCACCATCAATCTCTATCCCATGTCATATAGGATCAATCTCAACCATGTCTGCTCACATGCTGCCAATGCAATGCCTCTATATTCTGCTTCAGTGCTTGATAAAGCAACTGTAGGTTGCTTCTTGCTGCTCCAACTTACCATGGCTGATCCAAATGAGAATGCATAGCCACTAGTAGATCTTCTATCCATAGAGCTACCTACCCAGTTTGCATCTGAGTATCCAAACAGTGTAGGCTTGATTCCTTTTCCATAAAACAACCCAAATCCAGCTGTCTTTTTCACATATCTAAGAACTCTTCTTACTACATCCAAATGTGATTTTCATGGTTTCTGCATAAACTGACTTACCAATCCAATAGCGTAACTCAAGTCTGGTCTTGTAATGGTCAGGTAGATAAGAGTACCAACCATCTTTCTGAACATAGTAACATCCTCAACATAAGATCCATCGTCCATCAACTTAGCATTTTGATCCAATGGTGTATCAATCGGTTTGCATCCTGTCATGCCATATTTTTCCAACATCTCCAATGCATATTGCCTTTGTATCAGCCATATACCAAGAGGTGTATCAATAACCTCAATACCCAAGAAGTATCTCAACAACCCAAGATCCTTTATATCAAACTCTTTATGTAACCCATAATTGACTTCAGTAATCTCCTTCTCAAGTGTACCTGTAATAATGAGATCATCAACATAGATAACCACAACAACCATACCATCTTCTGTATGCCTCACATAAAGTGAATAATCAGCTTTGCTCTGCTGAAATCCCATACTGCATAAGAGTTTGCTGATTCTATCACACCATGCTCTTGGTGCTTGCTTTAGTCCATATAAAGCCTTCTTCAACCTGCATACATAATGTGGGTATTCTGGATCTACATAGCCCTCTGGTTGATCCATGTACACTTCCTCTTCTAAATTTCCATTCAAAAATGCATTTTTCACATCCATTTGATAAAGCCTCCAACCATAGATAGAAGCCAAAGCAATTACTGATCTTACTGTCGTCATTTTAGCTATTGGACTGAATGTTTCTTCATAGTCCAAACCATAAGTTTGTGCATATCCTTTTGCAACTAGTACTTTATACCTTTCAAGAGAACCATCCGACTTACATTTGACCTTATAAACCCATTTACATCCAATGGACTTCTTGCCATAAGGTAGTTTCACCAAATCCCAAGTCTTGTTTTTCCTTAGTGCATCCATCTCTTCATCCATTGCTTGTCTCCACTCTTTGCTCTCTACTGCTTCTCCAAAGCAAGTAGGTTCCACATATTGTTCATAAGAAACCATGTATGCATAATGCATCTTCATGAACCCATTATAAGTCAATCTATCAACTAGATACCTTACTCTTTCTGACCTTCTCAATTGAGGTGCACTACCGTGTGTCTCATCTGATCTAGCATGTGGTGGCACATACTTTCCTGCACTTCTAGTGCCAGGTGTTTTAACATGCGGAATGCCATACTCATCATCTATAGATTCATCTTCTGAACTTTCAATCATTGATCTCTTACCTTTTGCAACTTCTTCACTCCTTTGTGCATTTCTCAATCTACCACTCCATGGACTGTAGCTATCACTACTTTCCACATTCTCTTGAGGTCCTGAAGCATCTTCCACATGCTGATTTTCAGCCTTGCTGTTTGCTGAAATTTTCCTTCCATAGCCATTATCATCATTGCTTTCATAAGAATCAACATCCACTACAATGTTGGGCTTGTACCATGATTCATATTCACTGAATTTGACATCCCTGCTTATGTATACTTCCTTACTCACTGGATCATAGCATTTGTATCCCTTCTTCTCATCAGGATATCCAAGGAAAATGCATTTTATAGCCTTAGGTTCCATCTTCTTCCTCAAATCATCCGGAACATGAACATAACAGACACATCCAAAGACTCTAAAGTATGCAACAGTAGGTTTCATGCCATACATTCTCTCATATGGTAATATATTATGAATCAAGGCTATAGGTGTTCTATTCATAATGTGAACTGCAGTATGCACTGCTTTTGCCCAATATGACAATGGCATGTTCATTTGGTTCATCATTGCCCTTGCAACCTCTGCAATAATCCGATTCTTCCTTTCAGCCACACCATTTTGTTGAGGTGTATACCTGCATGTCAATTGCCTTTTGATACCATGATCTCTCAAGAAGTCACAAAACTCATATGACATGTACTCTCCACCATTATCTGACCTCAAACATTTTATGTAGCATCCAAACTGCTTTTCCACCATAGATTTAAATTCCAAGAACTTTTCAAACGCTTCACTTTTATGCTGCATAAAGTATACCCAAGTCATCCTATTGAAATCATCAATGAAAGTGATATAGAATCTACATTTTCCGCTCATGGAAACATTCTGACATGGGCCCCAAATATCTGTGTGTATTATTTCCAAAGGATAGCTGCTTATTATCCCCCTCTTTGGAAATGGCAATCTGGACTACTTGCCAAATTGACAAGCCTCACATACATGATCAAAATTTACATATCCTAAATGCAGTAGACCACGGACTATTTGTTTTGATTGCATTTGCTTCAATCTTTGCAAATTAACATGACCAATCTGTTTATGCCATAATTCCACATCCTTATCTTGCCCATGTCCTCTCTCAACATACATAGAGTTTTGAATGACTAGAGTACCTGCATCCAAGGCAAACAATCTCCCTTTCTTTCTACCATGAGCAATCACCCTGCCAGTTCTCCCATTATGGAACTCTTCAATGAAACATCCAAACTTATTGAATCTCACTTGCAATCCTTGATCCAACCGATGCTAGGTTCTTAGTTATTGTGGGCACATAAAGTACATCACCAAGCTTGTTCTCAATCCCATCTTTAGTAACAAGTGGCACACTACCAATATGAGTAATTTTGTATAAAGTATCGTCACCAGTGGCAACATATTCATCATTTTGCACTTGCTCCTTGCTGTCAAACCACTCAGCATGATGAGTCATGTGGTTTGTAGCTCCTAAATCCAAAAACCAGTCATTCGCACGAGGAGGATGAGTCATGCTCCCAAGCACATGCTCCATAGCAAATAAATGACCTCTAGGCGATCCACCTCTAGGTCCATAACCTGTACCACCATAAGTGCCTGCATAGTGGCCATATTGGGTCCTTCCACGACCCCTAGACATAGCATTCTGTTTTTGATAACAATCCCTCTCAAAGTGACCAAAATGCCCACAATAATGACAAGTGCCATCTCTCTGTGAAAAAGGACTAGACCGTCCTCTACCTCTAGGGAAAGATCTTCCCCTGCCTCCATGCATGAAGTCACCACGACCAAAGTTGCCTCTTCCATGAGCAAAACCATAATTACTACGACCAGGTGAAGAGCCTCTAGCTCTAGATGAGCTGCCACGACCTCTCTGGTGATAGAAAACACTATCTCCACCTGCATTTTTGCCACTGCTAGATGCATTCAATCCCAACTTGATTTCTTCTATAAGTAACAATCCAATAAGCTCCTCAAAGTCAAGCATAGAGCCTCCTCTAATAGAAATAGAGGTATCCAAAGATTTAAAAGCTGGTCCAAGCCCATTTAATGTTACTGACACTAAATCATCATCATCAATAGGTGCATTAATGGATGCAAGGTCTTCTGCAATTTTCTTGATTTCTGCCACATAGTCACTGATACTACGATTGCCTCTCCATGCACCATGTAATCTCTGCTTAAGTTGTATCTTACAAGCCTCTGTACATGTTCCATACCTTTTTTCTATGATTTCCCATGCCTCCTTACAAGTACTTGCCTTTTTTATATGAGGAATCAATGTTTCTGAAATACATATGGAGATCCAATGCAAAACCTTCCTATTCTTCCCAGTCCAATCCTTGTACGCTTTCTTTTGCTCTTCAGTTGGATGTTCGAGAACTTCTAGACATTCATCATCACCTGTTATGAGATCCCATAGACCTCTACCCATCAAAAAAATTTCCATCTTGTAGGACCAAACACTATAGTTGTCTTTGGTCAATTTGTCCCCCACGATTTGAGTGATTTGTGCCGTGTCGGACATTATGACTGTTGCAAATTTAGAAGAATACAATAATACAATCTGCCCAGAAGTGGTATTCAGCAATATGACTGTCATACATGTGTCCAAAAATGGTTATATACATCCATCCATGATGCCAACATGTCATGCATTCAGTTCCCAACAAGAAACATCCAAATCGGACCTCAAACGGTGTTCGTATGACCCAAAATGCATCAAAACATGGGCTTAAAATTGACCATTTTTCCTGCACTTTTTCTACAGTTTTTCATGCCAGCCTGGAAGTGCATATCAAGAGGAAGCTGCAGAAATTTTCCTCGAATTTTTTGAGTAAAAATTGGCCTTCAAATGGCCTCCCATAAATTGCATAGAAACTGCCCTTCTCAGCTCCAAAACAACTAGTTCAAGTTCTTCTGTAGTGTGAAATCCTTTGACTGTGAACCAGTTTACCAATTAACTAGTTCCATCTTCCTCCAGTATGAACATGGGTTCCAAAATATCTAGTTCAATGCATACAAGTGTAAATAGGGGTAATTTAAGAGGGCCTTAAGCCTTTGTAATAAGGCTAATAAGGTTTTAAAAAAAACCTACCGCCTTCAGAAAACGGCCCACGCACTGCCCAGCAAATACTGAGCTTGCTATGGTCCATTGTCTCGACCCTCTCATCATCGGCCGTCTACTCGGCTCTCTTGGCATTTCGATCTATTGTATCCTCATGCACAAGCAGGAGAGCCATTAACGGCGATTCTAGTAGCAGAAGAGGGGCCTTCTCTCTTTATGAAGGCACCGTCTGGCACGAGAGGCAGACTCCCAGTCATCCTGCGGCCTATTTTTTGACGACGTCGAATGATTCAAGAGCATACTCCCGCCGCAGACGATCAACTTTGTGAGCCCAAAGCTCTTCCTTAAGCACCATCAAATCTTCTCAAACTCAACACTCTTCCCTGTCTGTTAAAGATAAGCTCTCTACTTCAAACAAGCTGGCCCTGTGTTTCTTGCAAGCAGGCCCCCTGCTTCTTTCTTGCAAGCAGACCCTGTGCTTAAGCTGGGGTTGAGCTCAAGCAGCCCCCAAGCTTCCGGCATCGATCCATGACTCGATTTTGAACCAAAAACAAACCGATTCCTTGCTGTCATACATGATTTCCAGCATGCTTTCTCTTCCTGTATGCATCCGATGTGAACTCAATAGCTCAAAATCTGAGCCTCAATGGCTTCCTCAAGCTCGGTACCTGCTTTGGGTGGTTTAAATCGAGATTAGTATACCTGATTTCAATGGTGGATAGTTAGCTCCCAAGTCGATGTAGACCTTGATTCGACGCGCTCCTCACTCCAATTTGAGCTCCCGCACTCGTGCTCTGATACCAACTGAAAAAGAGAGGGAGAAAGATGCGCAACGGAGAGTGGACAGCATGGGATATGGAGGCTCAACAATTCTTCATTCTCATCTTCTTCAATATTCTCCCACACTTATCTCCAACAACTGTCCACTCACTAAAGTGGTATCCTCAAAAGATAGATGCCCCCAAACTTAAGGACACTTTACATACAACAATATGATAAGGCTTAGACTATGCCTTAGACTTTTGGCTTATTTCTCAACAATTATGATGTCTAGAATTCATAGGATTCTTAGTTACACTTGGCTGAGTTTGCCTACAATAACTCCACTCATGCTAGCATTGGAGCTTCACCCTTTGCCACCTTTAGAGTTCCAAGAAGGAGATTTAGTTTTGTTGAAGGTGCCTAAGTCTCAATATTCTACTTTGAAGGATAGATCTAGTAACAAGCTTGCTCACTGATTTTATAGACCCTACAAGATCCTAAAGCGCATTGGAGACTTGGCATATAGATTCACCCTCTTCCATTAAGATTCATAATGTATTCCATGTTAATCCGATCAAGCCTTTCTATGATGATCATGTTGATGTAGTTGATGAGGTGCCACCTATCAATGAAGAAGCTCTTATTCAGTACATCCTAGAGATTGTCATAGGTTAGCATGAGAAGAAGCTTTGTTCTCACTCCATCATTGAATATTTGATCCAATGGAGAGTTTTCCACCTATGAGGAAGCTTCTTGGAGGCCTGATTCTATACTAGATGAGTTTCCTTACCTACGGGTTACATTGGTGGCTAAAGCTTACTGACTATGGAGCCAATTATGATATAGACAGGACTTGATAGTAGATTATTTTAGAAAGTTTTTATTTTGCCTAATTTTCATAATTATGCCACCTACATAAGGTCAAAGTACTCTTCAAGAGCTATGTTTTGACATGTGGCATGCTTCGTTTGGATACTTCTGCCAGAAGTTATGGTAGATTTGGTTCAGTAGGGTTTGTTCTTACAACAAGCTGTCTACTTCATTTTGAGTCCGTCATTTGAAGTCTTTAAGGCTCCAAGTAATTTTGAAGCACTCTTGATCATGTATGTAGCTGAGGCTTGCTTCTATTCCTTCAGTTTAGTCCATATGTCTTTAATCTTTCATTCATTTTCTAATTTGTATAGCTAAAAACAGAGTAGTACTATGTTCCATCCATCCTTTTCCAATCTTTATGAGTTTTTTTTTTTGGGTAAAAACCTTTGGTACGAGATGGATTGTAAGAAGCTAGGAAGAATAATGGTTTAGTGTGGAAATAATAGTAATACCATGTCACAATGACATAAGTATAAAGGAAGGGACATGTATTTTTTATCATCTTTTGAAACAATTATACATTACCGTCTCTCTCCTCATTACCTTGCTCACAACTTCAATGGCTTCTTACCTCTTTATGTCTTTCTCTCTCCATTTTTAGTCTTTCTCTCTCCTTGTCACTCTCTTTATCTCCCTTCTACACTTCTTATTCTTTATCTTTTGCAATCTTCTCTCTCCTCTTTCTTGCTCTCCAGTTCACTTCTTGACAAATGGGGAGAGTAAGATATGGTGGAGATAGTGGAGATGCTAGTGGTGGTAATGTTATCGAGAAGAGTAAGATGTCGGTGATTGGTACCTAATAAATAAGGAGAGAGAGAGAGAGAGAGAGAGAGAGAGAGAGAGAGAGGAGAATCAGTTGTGGTTCTAACGAGGAGGGAAAGAGTAAGATATAGCGATGGTAGTGGTGGTGGTGATGATGGTGGTGGTGATGGAGATGGTGGTGGTAATGGAGGAGCAACAATGGTGTTTGATACATGCCCAAAACAAAAAGAAAACCAAGTGGAATATGTGAAATAAAACTGGAGGTTGCCAAAAAATCTCACTTCGAAAACTTGATTTTCGCACACACTCATGCCAAATGCTTTTAAGATCTCTCATGCATACTTCTTTTGATAGATAAATATTTTGCCAAGGCTCTTGCTAGACTTTAATCTCTAAACAATAGTAGTGCAACAAGCCCAAGTCTGTTAGTTTAAACTCAAATCTCAAAGCCTTTTGAATGTGATGGATCTTATCTTTATAGTCACTTGTAATAAGAAGGTTGTCCACATATAGGACAATCACTGCAGACTTTTCACAATCCTTATAAACATACAAGTTAGCATCTGAGGTATATCTTTTAAAATTCAAGCCTTTAAAAAAATTATCTAACTACTAGTATCATGCTCTAGGGACTTGTTTCAACCCATACAATGCCTTCTTCAGCTTACAAACTTTGTTCTCAGAATGGGAAGCCTCAAACCTCGATGGCTAAGTCACGTACACCTCCTCCTTGAGGTCTCCATTCAAAAACGCAGATTTAATATCCATTTGGTAAATTGACCACTTCTTATGAGTGGCCACTGCAAGTATTGTGTGAATAGTGGTCATGCTATCAGTTGGAGCAAACGATTCTTGAGAATCAAAAATTTCAACTTGTGAAAATTCATGTGTAACTAATTTGGCTTTATACTTTTCTAAGCTACCATCAACCTTGTGATTTACCTTCCAGTCCCACTTGGTGCCAATAATCTTCCTCTTTTCCCGCGATCCATTAGTTCCCAAGTATTATTCTTCATTATGCTCTCATATTTAGCTTGCATAGATGCTCTCCAAGCTAGATCGACAAGTGTTTCTTCCAAGTCTACTAAGTCCTTTACTTCTCTCATAATCTTAGTCATCAAGGCCATATTGATTATGTGAGTAGAAGCCTTTCTTTGCTCCTCTATTCTCACAAACCTCCTTGGTCCATTAGCCTTTTCCTTAACTATGGTAGGCATAGGATTAATGCGATCATAGAGTTGCTTCACCCATCACGGCAATGGCTTTTCTAGTGGCATTACTGCAAGTTAGTGAATTTTTTCCTCATCATTTGAAGATGATGCTTTCTCCTCCTTAAGGGTAGAGATAGCTCTTGGGATGGGTTTATAGTAGACTACTTCTTCGCTAAATGATAAAGTGAAAGAACTTATATTCTCCTCCTCCATTGTATGTGGTTTTTCCTTGAATACCACATCACCCTTGTTGTGATCTTATTTTCCTCTTGGTCATACAAATTGTAAGCTTTTTGCTCATCACTATAACCCAAGAAGAATCTACATTTTGTGCTTTTTGGATTTAACTTGTTTCTCCTATCCTTTTGAACATGTGCATAACATTCACATCCAAAAGTCCTTTAAAAATGAGACATATGGTTTCTTACCAAAATAGGCATAAAGAGGAGTTTTGCCCTTAAGAGCCTTTGTGTAACTCCGATTGAGAATGTAGAGTGCAATATTAATAGCTTCTGCCCAAAACTAGTTAGGTAATCCCTTGCCCTTAAGCATACACCTTGTTATTTCCACAATGGTGCAATTTTGGAGTTCAATAACACCATTATGTTGAGGTGTATGAGACATCGGCAATTGGCGCTTAATCCCTTTGCTCTTGCAAAAGTCTTCAAACTCCTTTGAGTTAAACTCACCACCACCATCTATTTTAAACTTCTTCACACTTTGCCCTGTTTCATTCTCAACAAGTTTTAGCCATTCTATAAACTTACCAAAAGCTTGAGCCTTATCATCACAAAGGAAGTACACACACATCTTCCTATTATGGTCATCGATGATTAATATAAAATAAGAAGATCCTCTTAAGGCTTGTATAAGCATTCTATTGCACAAGTCATCATGCACCAACATTGGCTCCTTCACTCTATTCTTGTTTTCTTATGGAAATGAATTTCTTTGTTTCTTGCCCATCATACAAGCTTCACACGATTCCTTCATTTAAATTATTACAAGTAGGTGAGCAACTATACCTTGCTTATGCATCTCCTTTAACACTGCAAAACCAACCTTTGATGCAAAATTTTACTTGTGCCCACACCAATGGTGGTTGCAAGAGAACTTACCTCATACAGATTATTCATTTTTTCTCCTTTGCCAACAACTTTGCTAGTGCTATCAATGATTTCTATACCAATCTTAGTGACTCTCACCTCAAGGCCAAGATCAGTTATAGAAGTAACTGATAGGAGATTGCTATTAATATTTGGAACATACAATACATTTGAAATATTTTTGAGTTCACCATTTGTAGTAATAAAGGAAATAGTACATTTACCCTCAGCATGGCATTTTGCATCATTCCCAACTGTCACAATGATGGATTCTCATAGTAGATGCTTCATAGATTTATATAGACCTTTCTCATTAGTTATGTGACGGGAGGTGATACTATTTCTTGCATCAAGAAACACACTTCCTCAATCATCGCCATGAATAACTCCAACTCTTCTTTAGCGTATTGGCTGTCTCCTTCCTTTAGTCTTTACAATGCCATTCTTTTCATTTTCCTTCTTGACATGACAATTTGCAATTGCATGTTATTTCTTCTTATAGTAGAAGCACTCTTCTTGAAACTTTTTCTTACCACCCTAATGCCTTGGTTGTATGCTAAAGTAATGCCAAAACACTATCAGAGCAGCTTCTAACTGAGGCGCACAATGCATCTGCATTCCTTTGTTTCCAAGCTCATAGAAGATCCGCATTTGGAGGAATCATAACACTTGAATTTGATGGGTCAGGAGTGGGTTGTAGTTTTGGGTTAGTCCCCAGCATTGTCTCCAAAAGCTCATAAGAATCAAGAATAGTTGTGATTTTAAACTTCCACAAAGTGTAGGTTGTACCATCTAACTTGCCTTCGCTGAAGGTTGGTGGACAAATCCTTAGTGTTTGAATTGTTGCTATAGTCTAGCACCACCATTTGATGCACCAACACTGCTACCTAATGCAATAGATGGCACTTCTCCTCTTCGTTGTTGAAGCCCTTGCTTCTTGCATACTCTTCACTTGTCAAAGTCCCCTAGGCTTTGATAGCATGTAGTAATACATGGCACAGGGGATGAAATATGAGCAAGCAAATGTGATAAGAATAGAAACTTCTTTAATTTCAAAAGAACTAATACAAGGATAGCTCTGTCCACCCATGCACTTCCACTATGAAGGTTAGATAGAGATCTAGACAGATGATAGGTGAAGAACTTAAGGGTTGTTAGAGGAACTCTAACCGGTGGATCCCTTTTATAGCTCGGGAAGGTAGTTTGGTCGGCCTATTCAACCATATTATGAACCTTCCCTAGTCATCTAAGGAATATTCCCTTTACCATCGAGTTGGGGATGCTACCCTTGGATCCCCATTAGGGGGGCCACTGACCCCCTTGAGACCCCCCCAGTTGGAGGCTGTAGAATGGGCCCCAAAGTAAGCTTCCATGCTAACTCCCACACCTCACAACTCCATGCATTATGCCTCGAGTTGCTACCATTATAACTACTCTATCTAACCCAAGGGCTAGATCCACAAAGGTTACCTATTTGCCATCTGGCCACATACACCTCATCTAACATATAAGTTAGGACCCACCAACCATGGTCACACATGGCTTCTTCTAATAATGGGGGCCTTACAGCTTAGAGCACCATGCATCATTGGTGGTACCTTACAGGGGTGGGGCATTGAGTATATCTAACATATCTAATCCCAATTAATTTAGTGTGAAATGGATTGAAGGATAACCTATTTAATCCAACTTCATGTGAACATCATTGGTGGTACCTTTCAAGGGTGGGGCATTGAGTATATCTAACAAGAAATATCTAATCCCAATTAGTCCAGTGTGAAATGGGTTGAAAAATAACCTATTTAATCCAACTTCATGTGAACATGGTTTTAAGTGGGGATGTTAACTTTAGTGATTAAGGCACTAGAGATAAGGCTTTAAAAGCAAGAAAATGGTCATGATAAGTAGATTTTTTTGTCTTAAGTTTATGAGTTTTTGGTTCACCCTTAACAAATGTAACGTAATAAAAGAGAAGCCCTTATCTTAATTAGGCAATGTAGTTTTTCAGCTTGCCATAGATCATGTTGGAGCCCGAGTATGCAATTGACAAATTTGAATGTAGTAAACACATCCTTTCGTCATCCCATGACCATATCTAGAGCATTAAGCTCTCTTTTAAGCTTTACAAGATGAATTATCATCTATACATGTGTTAATAGGAAGCAAACCCCTTACTTTTCCCCTAGCTTTTGGGTAATGACAACGAAGAATCCAACTAATCAAGCTTGAAACCAATATTTTGAATTATGTAAACTGCTCCTATTTGTCAATGGTAGCCTTCCAATTCAATTAAAATGATAATGAAAAATGGAGAAGGTATACTTTAATACCTTACTTGACCAGCAACCTCCTCAAGAGCTCTAAGAACAATCTCCCTCTTTGCAAGTATTGACTCCCAACATGTAGCTCACTTGGAAAACATCTCCTTCATAGCTTTGAGCTCCCAAACTTTGGAATGTAATAATGAATAATCCACAACCTCACAACCTCAAGGATGAGGCTCTAATACCTTGTTAGAAAACATGGATGAAAGGCAAGAGAGATAAAGAGGGCTATGGAGCATAAAAGAAGAAGAAATCCTCAAAACATGATAGCCTCTCTTGATTTCTTGCATTGAACTACAAACCAAGGATACCATTTTATAGCATTTTGCTAGTTTCCTTAGCCCTAACTTTGCTTATGGGATAGACAACCTTTGCCTTCAAATTGTGCATTTAGCACCATTCTTGGTTTGCACATATATCTCTAACAGTACAACTTTTAACAACTCAAAGGAAGGAGAGTAGTGGAACCCATACAAGATGAAGGTATAGATTTAGCCAACAAGGAAAATTTGACATCCCATCATCAAGCCAACAAGTGCAAGCTTTTTGTAGCATTGAGATGTTATCAAGTTACTTTCCTTCTTACAATTCTTAGAAGAGATTGTATTTGTTTTTGTATGAATACTTTATGATTATGATTTTTATTATAATAAAGATGCAAGTGAATATGTCGTAGTAGGATCTATGAAACAGTGCTATTAGTAGTCATGACTAGCGCTAAGGTCCAAGATGAATGGTGGAGAGAACGAGGTAAATCTCAAGAGATCACTACTTGGTTTCTAGGGCCAAGAGCCAAGTGGTGTGAAAGGCTAAGCATCTAGTGCTTTTGCACATGAGGCAAAGGATCTTAGAGGGGCTTTGAGCTAGCAAATCCCATGGGGGCCTATGATAGGGATGGAGGGTTCATGATCCCCATAATTTGTTTTGGCATGGACCTCAAATTCTAGACAATGTATCATGTTTGGGAAGTCTAAAATATGAAAAAGTTTACATTATGAAGTTGTCAAATCATTATGATGTTGCATGTATTGCAACAAATGAGAATTTGTAGATCAAGGATGTTACCTTCTTATGATAATTTCAATTAACTATTCAAACATCTATATGATTTAATTCAAGTTTGAAAACACTATGACACATTATGCCCCAATTAATTAGTCTTTTATAAAAATTAAGCTCATATATACACAATTTTGGTTTGCAGGATGATGTTTAGATGAATATATAATTGCAAAAAAAACACGTAAAGTTTATATGATAAATATCACATTTTGTAAATTATCATGTAAAGCCCCAAAACAATTGATCATATAAGATCACTAAAATGGTCTATATTTGCTACTATTATTTTGTGGGCTCTCTCTTTTTAACTATGCATACTTGTAATGCTAAAGTTTCCAAAGTAGCTTGGGATTGATGCATATATGTTCTAAAGGTGTATGCATATTTTCTTATTTAGATGTAATGGGGACCCTAAGATGTCACTATAAGTGTCCCCTTTACCCTAGTCCCTCATGAAATTAGGAGTATGCTTTTAGGGAAAAATGAGAGATGAGGTAGATGGTTAGTCATCACAATAGTAATTGTATATAGCTTCTAGAATATGTAATGAACTTCTCTTCCTTGGGTGCATTTCACTTTTAATTGTGATCACTATTCCCTCATGTAGAATGATTGACTCCATTTGATTGTACATTGTGTCTTTTGGAGTAAAACTAAGACTCTACATAAAGTTTGGACTTTAATGCTAGATTCTTCGTGTAACATGGCTCACATGAATGCGATTCTTTATGTGAAAGTGGAACTAAAATTTCATGTGCACATGCAACCCATATATGAAGATGCTTAAGGGCGCACTTTTCAAATTCATTAGGGCTTACATAATAAGGCAATTATAATATTGTTGAATGGAGCACATAGTTTTAAAGCACATGTATGGCTATAGTTACCGTGTCACCTTGTAGAAAATGGATTTTAGTATCCCATTGATTGAAGGTGGGTTGCCACATGTCTTTTTTCACATTTAGTGCGCGGTGGGTTAGAGTAGATTCATAGGTTGGTGAAAATTAGACTCCATGCAATCATGGCTCTTTGGACACTGAGCTTGCTTATTTTGAAATGTGTGGAAGAAATTTCAACCCAAGTTTTGCACTAGCATGCAAGGTCGAACCCCATTTCATTCGAGAGAACATGTGGAAGTGGGGTTTTTGTCATGAAGGGAAGGCATGAGGATCTTCTATTTTCTTGTTTTGATGGGACATGTGAGGCGAGAGCTTGGCCCATGGAGTAGGTAGTCAGAGGACCCCACTACTTGTGTATGAGTGGGAAAAAAGTGAGCAAGTCAAAGGCCCATTGGTTGTATAAATGGCAAGAGGAAGCAAGCTAAGACCCAAAAGTGGTGTTTGGAAAGGAGTGATGAGGCTCGAAGTCTTGTTAAGTGAATTCGCAGTATGAGGTGGGCATGTTCTTTGAAGTTGAATCATTGTATGATTTTAGAGCTCCCTTTAGTAGCTACTAAAAGTCTAGTGAGTCGCCCGGGCCCTCTTAGGCTAGACAATACTTGTGGTGAGTCCCCATGATAACTCACTTTGGTTCAGTGTATAATTTTAGAGGCCACTTTAGTTATAGAAGTCCGAGGAGCTCCCCCTTAGGTTAGAGATTGGAACAAGGTTCTTAGGTTGTTGTTGTTGTTCTTTTGGGTGGGGGGGGGGGGGGGGCAAGGTGATGTGGAGAAAGGTTTAAAAGGAGGGGGAGACGAAGAGGTGATGGGGGGCCTCGAGGCTTGTCTGAAGAGAGGGAGGGGTATTTCGTCTGTTGGGCTTGTTGGGGTTTAGTGCAGGTGCTGCCCATGGCGAAGGTGGAGGCGGCAGCAGCTATGGAGGAGGAGAGGCTTGGCGTGAAGATCGAGCGCCAGGTTCCTGAAGCCCGCCTCGCCGAGCTTGGAGTCCTCTCTTGGCCCAAGTAAACACTGAGACAATTTTCTCTCTGTCTGTCTGTCTGTCTCTCTGCCTGTCTGTCTGTCTGTCTGTCTGTCTGTGTCTGCAATCAATGACAAAGTCTCTTGAATTTTTCCCCTTCAGTGAGTCAATTTTAAGGGCTGATGCTGCCATGGCACAGTTTGAAGCACTTGAGTATTCTGTAACTTTCTCTTGCCCTTAAAGTGGCACTCCGGCACACACTGTACAGTTTGAAGGGTAGCAAGCGAAACTTCTCTCTCTCTCTCTCAGGAGATTGGAAAGGTCTAATACTGTACAGTTTGAAGGGTAGCTAGCAAAAACCACCCTCCCCCTCTCTCTCTCTCTCTCTCTCTCTCTCTCTCTCTTACACACACACACACACACACACACACACACACACACACACACAGAGGAGATTAGAAAGGTGTAATAGTATTAGTCATCCTGATTATTAGTACATCTCGGGTTGATGGGCGAACCCAGTTCATTTCATGAGAATTGCTCTCACCCTCAGTGTTATTATCGTGAAGCCGTGCACATTCATCCCTACCCTTATATTCATTCCTAACCTCTTCTAAGCCCTACACACACAGCCCTTGCTTCTCTATCTTTTCTCTTCTATTATCACCATGTTAACGAGTGCAAAATCTTGAACTGCATATGTATGTTGTACTTGGGTTTCCTTAAAAATGTAAAATTACAAAGAGAACCCTATGATTTGCATAATCTATTTGCATAATCTTGGGTTTCGTCAAGAAGTTAAAGGTGTAGGAACAACCATGGACTGATGGAGCATGAAATATCAACCTAGGACTATGAGGGCATGCAAATGCTTTGTACATGTCATTATAGTGTGCCTATGTAAGATACTTTGATGGGATGATTAGAAACATAATATGCAAATATGGAGATCTTGTTAAGGTCATCAGATGTTTGGTTTTGGTGTTCGATGCCAAATGCTTTTACTCTATATTGTGAAATGTTTTGTGATTACTATAAGTTGATGGTCTTGGTTATAGGCAAGTGAGAGAAGCCTTTGCATTTTGGTGTAGGTGGGGTTGCCCTCCGCAGAAGGTGCCATGGACCTTCAAAGCCACCGAGAGAATGTACTTGGTTAAAGGGAAGGTGAAGGTGTATGTGGAGGATTCATTGGATTACTTTGAGATTGGCCATGGCGACATGCTTACCTTTCCCCTCGGAATGAGTGTTACATGGGACATTGTTGAAGCCGTGGAAAAGCACTACTCCCTTGTCAAAGACGGAAAGGAAGAGAGAGAGCTTGAACACTCCACTTGAAAGCACTTATACCATACGTTACCCAATGTTTTATGAGAACACTTTGGTGCTCTTATTTCTCATTCCAATGAGAACTTTAATCCACATTTCTAAGTTCTTAGATTTTGAAGCACTAACATCATGACAATGACTTAGAGGAGATGCAACATGCATGTCTTTGTACTATATTTATGCTAGGAGAAAATAAGAGATTTGTTTTGAAGGCTCTTCTTGAAGTGCTAAAAAAAGTCCACTTTACTTGAAAAGGTTTTTTTATAATGCGCAGAGAATATTATATTATTATTATTTTAGCTATAGGTTCAGAAAGCCTCGAACCTCCAAAGGGCTTCCCGAACCTACCTCCTTTTCCAAACCTCTTTTCTTTAATTAAAACCCCCTCCCCTCCTCTCTTTTTCACGTGTAATATCTCATTTCTTTTCCTCTTTCATTTTTTCATTAAAGCCTCATTTCCTCATCTCCCATTTTTAAATTAAAAGTCTCTTCTCTTTTTAATTAAATTCCTCTTCTCTTCCCCCTTCCCTCCCTCTCTCATGTGTAGGGCTTAGGTTTTCTCTCTCTCTTTCTCTCTCTCTCTCTCTCTCTCTCTCTCTCTCTCTCTTTCACAATTAGATTAAACTTTTTTTAATTAAACATTTTAAAAGCTTTTTTTAATTAAATTTTTTTTAAACATAGTTTTTCACACTTATTTTAGCTACAAGTTTGGAAAGCCTTGAACTTTCAAAGGGCTTCTCGAACCTACTCTCTTTTCCAAAACTCTTTTCTTTAATCAAAATTCCCTCCCCTCCTCTCTTTTTCACGTGTAATATCTCATTTTCTCTTCCTCTTCCCTTTTTTCATTAAAGCCTCATTTCCTTACCTCCCATTTTTAAATTAAAACTCTATTTCCTTTTTAATTAAATTTTTTCCTCCTCCCCCTCCTCTCTCTCATGTGTAGGGCTTAGGTTTCCTCTCTCTCTCTCTCTCTCTCACACACACACACACACACACACACACACACACACACACAGTAAGATTAAACTTTTTTTAATTAAACATTTTAAAAGCTTCTTTTAATTTAAAAAATTTTTAACATAGTTTTTCACACACTTTGAGAAGGAAATAGAATAAAAGAGAGAGAGAGAAGAAGAAGAAGAAGAAAAAGGATAAAAAGAAGAAGACAGAGAGAGAAGGAGAAGAAAGAGAAAAGAGAATAGTTTTTTTTAATTAAATATTTTTCTTCTCCCCCTCCCTCCCTCTCTCTCATGATATAAACTTTTTGTTTAATTTATATATATATATATATATATATATATATATATATATATAGAGAGAGAGAGAGAGAGAGAGAGAGAAATATACAAAGAGCAAAAAAAAGAGGAGAGGGAGGGAACAGAGAGAAATAGAATTATAGAGAGATAAAATATAAAATTTAAGAGAGATATAGATGAAAATAAAATAGGAAAAAAGATGAGAGAGGGGGGACAGAGACAGAGAGAAGAAAATGAGAGAAAATAAAAAGAAAAAGAGAGAGAATTTGAACACAGAGAGAATTATAGAGAGAAAATATAAAATTTAAAAGAAAAAAACTTAAAGAGAGAAGAAAAAAAAAGAAAAAAGAGGAGAGAGAAGGAAAGGAAAGGAAGAGAGAGAGAGAGAGAGAGAAGAATAAGAAAAAGAGAAAGGAAAAGAGGAAGAGAGATGGGAAAAGAGAAAAAAGAGAAGTATTTTTAATTTTTAAATATTTTTTGAGAGAGAGGAAGGGAGAGAAAGAGAGGGGGGAAGAGAGAGAGAGAGAGAATATAAAATTTAAAAGAGAAGAATATAAGAAAAAGATAAAATTTAAAAGAGAGAGAGGGAGAGAAGAAAAAAAGAAAAATTAGGAGAAAGGGGAGAAGAAGAAAAGGGGATAGAGAGAGAGAGAGAGAGGAGAAGAGAGAGAATATAAACATAAAGAGAGAATTATATATAAGAAAAAGATAAAATTTACATACTTTAAGAGAGACTGGGGGGGAGGGGGAGAAAGTGAAAGAAGAAGAAGAAGAGAGAGAGAACATGTAGAGAGAATTATAGAGAGAGAAGATAAAATTTAAAAAGAGAATAAAAAATAGAGGAGAAAGAGAAGGAAAAGAGAGGAGAGAGAGAGAGAAAAGAAAAAAATTAAAAAGAGAATGAAGAGAGAGAAAATAAGAAAAAAAGGAAAAAAGAGGAGAGGGAGAGAAGGAAAAGAGAGGAGAGGGGGGAGAATAAAAGAGAGAGAGAGAGAGAGAGAGAGAGAGAGAGAAGAAAAGCAGGGAGAAAAAAAGGAGAGAGAGAACCAGGAGAGGAAAAAAAAACTAAAATAGAAGGCAAAGAGAGAGAGAGAGAGAGAAAATTAGACATAGGGAATTTTGGGGGGGGGGAGAGAGAGAGAGAGAGAAAGAGAGAAAAAAGAGGAGAGAGAAATATCAGAAATGGATTGTTTGCCACTTCGAGGCAGTGAAGCTGCCGCGAAGCGGCCTAGCATTCTGTGCGTGCGAAGCGAGTGCAGAATGCTAGTCAATATTATGAATAAAAAGTATTTACATAGACTACTAAGAGACTTCTTCAAGACATAATTGTCTTAGGTCTTTGCTAAGGCATTACAAAAAACCTTACTTAAAAAGGTTAGCTATACTCTAAAATAAACTTTGAAAGTGAGAAATAACTTAGGACTACGTGAAAGTTGGAAACCCTTGAGTAATTTATCTCAAAGTGAACCATATCCTTCATTAAAATGGTTGAATCAATATTCATTGTATTAATGAAGCAAGAATGCAATAAGAGGAATAAAGCTTTAAGTTTTTGCCCATTTAGATAGTGGCATTGTAGATGACAAATAGCATGTAAACTATGGGGCAAAGTTTCAAAGTCCCAATTAGAATAAAAACAAGCCTTCCTTGGCCTCCTTGTATTTATACTAATAGAGTGATGCAACAAATGTTTATATCTATGTGTATGAGTTTATAGATGGTTGAGAAGGTGTAGCAAATGACAAAGGTACATAATGCAAAATGAAGAGAAGAAAATGAATATTTTAACTTAAAAATGATAGTAGAAAAAAATAAAGCACAATTTACTAATACTCTTTGCAAATGAGAGAAGGTAGGGCTATTCAATTTTATATGCATACATATATATGTATATACATATATGCATGCTTGTTTGAGCTTTGATGAATGTGTGCTAGGAGTGATGGATATGGTGACTAAAATTGAGCTAAGTGCCATGAATGGATAAAGTATTTAGGCACTTAGAGAAATAGAGAGGCATATGCTTTTGAGCAAAGGAGAGTAATGGGCTCCATCATATCACTATATTGTTTATAGAGAGGTGTATGCTTTTGACCAAAGGAGAGTGGTGGGCTCCATCATTTAAGCATATTCACTATAGAGGTGGACTATGTGAGAGACAAGGTGTACTAAGTTTATGTGAAGAGGAAAGGAGGGGAGCCCAAAGATACCTCAAGGGCACATAAAATAAAGTGACACACTTCGAGATTTAGTTACAATCTACTTTTAGGTGCCATTGAAAACTCAAGCGTTGATGTGATGAACCTAAATGAACGTAGTGCTTAAGCTTTTGAAACTCGTTTATGTTGGCTTTACCACTTTGCCAAATTGCCCATTTGCCCTTATTTCTAGCTACCTTAATCTTGGCAATTTCACTTCGTCTTGCCTTGAGTTGTGTTGATATGAGTTCATAAGTGATTCACATTTTGATCACTTTGAAAATTTTTGATGGCTTTAAAGCTTCACCTTTATATTATATTTCCTACTTTTGTGTTTGGGTTGAGGTGTTAAAAAACCTTGACATGAGTTGTGGAGATTATGTTGGGTGTCTCTTTACCTTGTATTGATCATAAGACACTTCTATAATGCAACCTTAGGCCAATTCAGAAAACCAAAGTCCCACCAATATAGCCTACCTTTCACTGATCATTTGTTGCCTTAACATTAAAATGGGTGATGAAAGCCCTCTCGCATGCTCAAAACTATCACATAGGAAATAGATGAATCTAGCTACCAAGGACACAAAAGCCAATTTCCATTATGTCACCATCACTTCCAACTCCTATCCCAACAAAAGTGATCCCAACAAACAAAAGGAGCACACCAAAGATACAAGGAGCACCACCAATTAAGCCACCCCAAGAAACCATGATGTAGAAAGCAAAAAATTAGTAGCTAAGAAAATTATGATTGTATGCAAGAAGAAAACACCAAGGCCAAATCAATGAGCACTTGCAATCGCCCTCTGTGTTTGCTAATCAATTATTAGAACCATAGGTACTCGAAAAATTGCCAAGCAAATAGAAAATAGAAGGGAAAAGTAGTCCAACCAAAAGAAGCATGCCATCAACAAACCGTGATCACTATTAGCTCTACATCGGAGATTTAATAACCACCAATATCTTCCAATCTATCTAGGATCCAATTCCATAGTCATCTTTAACTGCTCTTACCCCATCTATGATAAAATGCAAAGATACTATTGCTAATGCCAACGTGGAACTTGAGTAGTCATTTAGCCCTTGAGTACAACTCCCACTAAAGAAGAAGCCCTGAGCATAATGAAGTAAAACAACACCATTGAATCAAAGAGAAATCGAAGGTAACATATGCACATCTTCAATAGGTATGGCCTACTAGACCCCAACCTTTTGCAAGGTTAAATCCAAAAGTAAAGAAATACTCTATCATTGGATTGATGAAAGAACTAGCCTAGCAACATCATTAACCAATGAGCTCTTATTTTTAACATATTGATACCATGATTTGTAGACATAGGTGCCCAAAGACCAAGCTCATGTGCTCACTACATTTCAATGATATAGAAAGAGCAAGAATACACCTTTAGCCATCACCATTCAGTGGTTGATGAGATTGGCCAAATTTATTATATCAACCAAATAAAGTTGCTAGGTTCATCCCATTATATCAAAGTGACCTTTACTAAACTAGTTTAGAGGGGATCTATGACTTGGAGTGGAAGGCTAATAGTAAAATCCCATTTGTAATGAAATGGGTATACTATGATAGTCACCAATAGAAAATTTAGAAGTTGCATCATGACCAATATAAAACAATGTAAATCCATAGAGACCTTCAAATCTAGCCCCATGTATGTGGCTCCAATATCCCTTTGAGTTATAACTACTATGCAAGTCTCCCTTAACTAACCAATCAAAACACCATCCTCTACTTGGTAAGTCTTGATTGAAGAGAAATTAAAAGCATTTAGTAGGCTAGTAATATGAGACACAATTTTCGATGTAATATCGTAAGTCACAAACCTAAAAATCAAGCCACACGATCTCAATATTTATGCTTCTCTTTAGTATAATCCACATTTGTATGAATGGCTTCTTGCTAATGCAAATAAATGTGTAGCATAGTTAACAACCAACCAAAGATTTTCTTTATAAATAAGGAACCATGCTTCCCTATTTACTAGTAAAGCTTTTCATTCCTTAAAAGCCATGCACACCAACAAGGAATGTGTTATGAATCAATACAAGGCATCCCATAATGGTGGAAAGCATTGCACATCTTTTGATTGCTGGGTTGCCAATAAGAATATTATCAAGGCTTATAATAGGAGAATTTTTCTTACATTTGATTTGTGCCAAAAAAGGTGTCAATGGAACTACTTTATCAATGTACAAATGGCTGGACAATCAGAAGTAATTAGGGAGACAAGAGTCGGTTCATTTTTCCTTGATCTTAGATGAACAAGTAAAATTTGGCATCATTGTTTAGATAATGTGCTTCAAAGACTTAGTTTTGGCAATGTCAATACTTGGATAAAGTGGTAGAAAGTGATCCTAAGATTAAGTATTTGATTAAAGCCCATGTAGCCTTAGCCAATATGTACATCTTTTGGATGGCGAAATTGACTACAAACTCTAAGGAAATTTGTAATGCACCTAGTCCAATGCAAATAAAGACAAGTTCTTAATAATCTAGCTTTGAGAAATAATTTTATTATATGTATTATCAACAAAAGTCTTGAGAAATTATGCATTCAAATTCATTACATAAGGACTTTTGGTGTCAAATGTGAACATACAAAATCCTAAATAAGGAAACTTGATCATCATGTGTAGCCACATAGAAACAACATAAAAATGAGAAAAGAGAATTGGTAATAATAAAAGTAATTGAATGAAATTAATTTACTAAGCATATAAGCCTTAAGCCTTATTTTAACAAGGGTGCACTATCGCGCATAAGAGCATTGCCCTTGTTTTAAAAAAAATATTTATTTATTTAGAGAGAGAGAGAGAGAGAGAGAGAGAGAGAGAGAGAGAGAGAGAGAGAGAGAGAGAGAGAGAGAGAGAGAGAGAGAGAGAGAGAGAGAGAGAGAGAGAGAGAGAGAGAGAGAGAGAGAGATCTTTCTACTTTGAAGGATAAGAATTGTCTTCTCTTTGATCATGTACTTTAAAAAGGTGTTAACAGCCCAACTAGAAGCTCAAACTCTTCATACTATATTCTAAAACAAGATTTTACTTTCTCAAAAGTGACTCTTTACACATAAGCTTACAAGTGGGCCATTGAAATTAGTTAACATTGAGTAAAGTTTTTAGCACAATAACCACCTTGTCACTGCACCATTGCAATAACAATTGCCCTAATAGGCAATGCTAAGAAAAAAGCCAAGTTATCTAAATAGGCTATCAACCTTTGTAATATGGCTACTAACTACCAATAATAATAAAGGTGCCCTCTAGTTGCCATAAAACATGAGCTACATCGTATCAAACCACCTTTTCATCATCTTAGGACACCCGCCAACCTTGAAAACATTATCAATAGACCATCTTCATGTTCTCCTTGACATTTCCATCAGTGGGCCACATATCAATTTCCCTCATTCTTAACAAAAGAATAATAAGGAAAAATCAGTTCTTTGGCTATAGGAATCACTAAACATTATTCTCTTTCTGGCTCACATTTCCCCAACAACTTCGAGTGCGTGCGAGAAGCGATCTTTTAAGTGAGTTTTTTTTTGCAACCTTAAGTTTTATTCCACATAGTCCAAGTCTTGGTCCTGTTTTTCTCTTGGGCACATATCAACCACCAATGTTGCTCCTCCATTGCCGTTGCCGCCACCACCACCACCACATCTTATTCTCCCCCTCCTCATTAAAGCCACAACCAATGCTCCTCTCTCTCTCCTCATATATTTTCTCTCTCTCTCTCTCTCTCTCTCTCTCTCTCTCTCACACACACACACACACACAACACATTAGTAGTTCTCTCTCCTTAATTGCTTTACATCACTACATTAAGCTTGTGTGATTATTTTTTATATTATTATCATAATGTTAGTGGTTGAATTACATATACCCAAGATATATCACACTCTGTATACATTCACATCTCCCCTCTCTCAATTATTTGTATATATGTTATAATTACATCATGATGTATTAGTACTTCTATTGTGCACACATAAGCAAAACCAGATACACTTGCACATTCCTCTCTCTTTCTCTTGCTTGCTCTCTCTCTCTCTCTCTCTCTCTCTCTCTCTCTCTCATATGTTAGGGACCAACCCTCGATATGTCACTCCCCTAACACACACACACACACACACACACACACACACACACACACACACACACACACACACACACACACACACACACACACACACACACATCTCATATGTTGGGGATCCAGGACATCCATTTCCCTCTCCTCCTTTTTGAATAACAACCTCTCTCTCTCTCTCTCTCTCTCTCTCTCTCTCTCTCTCTAACAATGAATTAGTAGTTCTCTCTCAACTTATTTACATCACTAGATTAATCTTATGTGCTTATCTTTGATAATATTATCATAATGTTAATAGTTCAATTGCGCATACATATGAGATATCACACTACATATACATTCATATCCCCCCTTTCTTCTTTGTACATATTTTATAATTACATCTTGATGTGTTAGTACTTTAGTTATACGCACATGAGCAAACTATAGACACCCACTTATACTTGCACATTGCTCTCTCTCTCTCTCTCTCTCTCTCTCTCTCTCTCTCTCTCTCTCTCTCTTCCTCATTTGATTAGGCTTACATATAGATTGAGGTTATGAATTCATTTACAATAGATCCTTGCAAGCAATTGCTTCACAATCTCTGTAAAATATAGCTATGTATTACTTCATTACTTGTAGCTGTTATTCATTTCAAGAATTCTTCATTTTAAACTCCAAACTTCAACAATCAAATATTTTAATATACAGTTATATTTCACATTATACTACATGAACTTACTATAAAAATTACAAAAAAAAAATCTAAATCCACAAATACATTTGCAAGTTAGTGAACTACTATATACAAAGCAAATGAACATATTTATCGCAAACATTAGATATCAATTTAGCTCCATTGCAGGAGAGTGAAATGGGTGTTCAACAAACTCCTAGACTTCCCTGTGAAAACTTACTAGCTCACTCAAACATGGAAGTATGTATTTCAAGAGGATGGAAGTATGTATTTCAAGAGGATGGTATTCAAGGGATTTTTCTCAGTCAAATAGGGAAGCATCTATTTGAAGAGGATGTTATCCATAGGATTTCTTGAAATGTAAATGGATATGTAAAGGAGTTAGGTGAGTTACATTGCATCTTCTTTATGCTATCAGCCACAAATAGTATCATTATAGGACTAAAGTGTGGCCAATCAATATCATCAAAACATTTTAGAAATTGTGGCTTCACCTTGACTCCTTACCGAAGAATGAGTTACGAGAAAAAATGCACTATAGGTATTACTTTTCTACGATCAACCATATTCTCTTTTGAAGAAGACATAAAAATGTAGCATATTCTAAAGAATACATGTGCAATTGCTTACTAGGAATATGGATCCTTATGTCTCTTGCACCTTTTTTTCTTCGAGTATTTTTGGTATAATGCCTTCTTGTTGGAGGAAAATTCACCTTTATGTAGTCGAGGAAGATATGACCTCTCCGGTACACCTCCTTGTTCCATTGCTGCTCAATTTGGTGATCCTTATATATGAGCTACTCCTCCTTCAAGTGCACCTAAATCCTTCATTTCCTTGGCAAAGTTATGCTTGTAGAGAAGTCTCCATGCTACTAACTCGCATGACTTCTCAATATCATTGTCTGGTTTGAAATTCTCTTTATCTCCTATGTGAATTAGAAGAACAAATCTTTGTCTACTTGAATGTTAGAGTAGTTTCCTTATTGAGAAAGAGAGATAGAGATAGAGAGAGATTATGTGACTTTATCATCATCTCTCTAAGGGGATGTGAATTTTTTTTGTCGAATCGAGGTTGCTAGCAACCCTTTCTCGGCATGAGAGAGAGAGAGAGAGAGAGAGAGAGAGAGAGAGAGAGAGAGAGAGAGCTTTGAATCACAACTCCCCTACATCATCTCTCTAAAGGAGACATGAAAATTTTTTGGTGAAAAAATTTCAGAAGTTGCCTCCATCTCTCTCAAGGACTTATGAAAATTTTTTGGCTAGGAAGGGTTGTTGATAGCTCCATGTTTAGTGAAAACAAAATTTAGAGAGGACTTGTGAAAAAAAAATTCGCTGAGAAGGGGTTGTCGGCAACCCTTGTTCGACGGAAATTTTTTTTTTTGACAAGTTGCTAGCAACCCCCTTCTTGACAAAAAAAAGTCAAAGCAAGTCACATAATCTCCCTCTCTCTCTCTCTCTCGTCTTTGTCTCTCTCTCCCCTCTTTATATTTCTATTTAGTAATTAACTACAAAATAATTAGTAATTTAGCTATTAACAAAGCAATAAATTAAGTAGTGCATGTGTGTATACGTGTCTCTCTCTCTATGTGTATGTGTATGTGTTTATGTATGGCCCTTATATTTATTTCTCATTATGTGTATCTCTTGCAACTCTCTCTCTCTGTCTCTCTCTAGTGTCATTAGGACTCAATAGAGTC
>NC_141141.1:132224672-132232172 GCF_053477565.2 Lygodium microphyllum
ATCTATTGAAACAAAGCTTGCTAGGAAGAGAAGTGTGGTACATTTTTTTATGGAGGGATTGTATCCTTGAAAGATTTATATGTTGCCATGTAGCAAGGGACTTTACAGCATGGCAAGCAATGTCTAGTGATCCTCTTGGACGTTGACAATGTCACTTTTTTGTATGTTGACTTCTCATTGCCTCCTCAACAATAAAGGTGCATTTTTATGTTGATTTTCAATTGCCTTCTTAACACTAAGGGTAGTGGCTTCACCACGAGAGATCATTATTGGTTGTACTCTGGCTCGACTTTGTGTTTTGTGAGAAGGGTTGCATCTATGTGTGCTAAGCATTTGAGGGTAGTGGCTTCATTGAGAGATCGTCATTGGCTCCACTCTAGCTTGGCTTTGTGCTTTGTGAGAACGGTTGCATTAGTGTGTGCTAGGCATTTGAGGATTGCAAGGCACTTGTGTAGCCTTGGCCGTTACCTTTATCACTCTCTTTTCATTCAAATTAGTTTTTTCAAGAGCACCCGAGTCTCTATGCATAATTTAGGGTTTTTAAGACATGCTTAAGGAGCCTCTTTGTCTTTCTCTATAAAATGATGCATTGGTACCTTTCCATTTCATAGGTCATGGATCAAGGTCAATCTAAGAATCTCTTTCATCTGTCAAATATATGTCCAACCTTCTCAAACATCCCTTCCCTTTTGGATTCTATGTGTTTATGTTGCATGGATATTACCATATTTAGGCTAGTCATGTGTGTGAATGTACTTATGATCATTGTGCTATTTTTTTCCCTCTTTAGGATGTGTTTTTGTCTTGGCCTTGTATTTATACCCATTCACTTTGAGGCATACCAAGTCTAATAATCTTCTTTGTTGATACTACTCTCAGTACACTTTGTACTGTGGTCTCTCAAGCATCTTCTTTTTCTTCTCCAAGCTATATGTATGTATTATTATAACCCCTAAATCCAACAATTGGTATCTAAGTGGGCTTTAACCTCTTGGGAAAAGTCATCACACCCTTCTCTTGATTTCCTCCGACTAGGACAAGATTTGATAAGCATTCACATGTTGACAAATGCTAGAGGAAGACATGCAGGCCTTCACATCATGGGATTTAAGTTGTTGCACTATTACCAATATTGCACAAGCTATTTCATCCTTTTGAGCAAAAATTTATACAACAATTTGTTTTGTAGGTAAAAGTCTCTATAGTCTACGTTATTTGTGTTGCATTACTTGGTTTACATATATTTTATATTGGTTTTACACATATTTTCTCTACGTGAGCAACTTTTGAATCAAGTATGGTCAATAGTCAACTAGCAATAAGGATGTATTCCATACATCAGCCATTTAGGATAAGTTCAATGTGACCAAGCATCCATTGTGGACTTACATGATGCATCATGCATTGGTTGCAAAAGGGCTTTTGAAACATTGTGCATGGAAGTGTTTTGAAACTTGCAAGTGTGGCAAAAACAAGTACTATTGAGAAAGTTGCATGTTGTAGTTTTGCTCTAATTAATGATGCAACACCACCATCTACTCCTCAATAGATTTATTAAGATGGCAACTATGTAGAGGCTCATGCCTTGATTGCATTGTCTATCAAACTACCATGATCCCACACTTTTTCTCATGTAACTAAAGTTGCTTGGGATATAATTGTATCTTTAGATTAGAAAAGAAACAAGATTTGCATTGCTTGCATGCATAAGCAATTAGAGAGTGAACATATAGATGAAGGTGACTCCATGGATTATTTTTTAACAATGATAAAAGATCTTAAGGAGATGTTGATTACTCCATATGAGATTTTGCCAAGTAATTCACTTGTGTAGATTATTCTCAATGGTCTTATTGGTTCTAATTAGAGTTTTATATCTACTTTCCTTTTGGTAATGGAAGGCAATCCGAATGTTTTGTCATTTGATGAATTAGCTTCTATTTTGTTGCAAAAAGGACAATCTCAACAAAACAAGTCCATTGTGCATGTTGTAAATCAAAATTATTGTGGCTATCAAGAAAAGTAAAGGAGAAGCTACCTTTCTACTAGTAAGCAAAAATAAGCAAATGTTGTTCAAACAAAGAAGCCTAATAAGGATAAGAAGAAAATGAAAGTAAGATCTATTGCCAGTATTGTAAGGTAAAAGATCACATCCTTAAGGATTATCCTAAATGAAGGGAGGTGAGCCCTGAAGTGGAAGCACAAATGGGAGCAAGAGCTATGGTGGAAGGAACAGGAGAGAGAGGGAGAGAGAGAGAGTCCAAATGTGAGAACTCCAATAGTCATAATGTGTGTCCGGCCTTCCCTTTATTCAAATGTCACTAAAAGAATAAAGAATGAAGTGACAGTGATGGGCGCCTGCCGCTTGTAGTGTGTAGGTGTGGGTACTATCGGTGTAGTAATACATGGGTGGCTAGGCAGAGGAGCTTTTACCTCCCACAACCTCCCACTTAAAGGTGAACCTACCTCAATGAGGAGGGGAAAAATGAAAAAAAAGAGAAAAAAAAATACAAGTGTACATGGCTACAATAGGATGAGGAAAGAAGTCATCTCATCCTATGCCCATCATCTTCCTAAGGAAGGCAAAATGTTCCATTGAGAGACTTTCTATGAGCAAGTCTGTAGGATTCTCGTTAGTTGAGATCTTAACAAGATCAATAGTCATGTCCTCAACGACCTCACAAATGAAGTGATACCTCACCTCAATGTGTTTCGTCTTCGTATGGAAGACCAGATTCTTGGCTAACTGGATAGCACTCAGAGAATCTGAATGCAATGTAGGGATAGCATCTGTCATACCAAGGTTAGCAACCAAATGGCCTAACTAGATGGCCTCCTTGTAAGCCTTAGTGTCTGCAATATACTCGGCATCTATAGTGGATAGGGCCGTGCATTTCTGCACCATGGACATCCATGAAACAACACCTCCAACAAAAGTGAACACATAGCCAGAAGTGGACTTCCTACTATTTGCATGTCTTGCATAATCAGAGTTAGTGTATTCCATGACTCCTGTATCTTGGCTGCCATAACAAATGTATATATCAATAGTTCCCTTCCAAGTACCTCATGGTATCTTTCACGACATCCCAATGCCTCTTGCCAGGTGTAGCCCTATAATGTGCCACAACACCAACTGTAAAAGCAATATCTGGACGAGTGGCTATCATGGCATACATAAGACTGTCCACTGCGGATGCATAGGGAATCTTGGCTATCTCAGATCTTTTGCTCATTTGTTTGCGGACAATTGGCCTGTGATACCTTCACATGAGAAGGCAATGGATCGCCAATAGGCTTCATATCCTGCATACGAAAGTGCTCAAGGATTGTACGGATATACTCCTTTTGTGTGACAGATAAAGTAGTCCTTGAGACCTATCATGCGTAATGTGCATACCAAGTATATGAGAGGCATGTCCCAGATATTTCATCTCAAAGCTCTTTTTAAGCCAATCTTAAGAGCATCTAGCTCATCATGAGCTTTCCTTGCCAAAAGCATGTCATCCACGTATAGTACCAAAATCAATAATGAACCATCATGGGCTTTCTTCGTATACAAGCACGGATCCATAGCACTATGACTGTAGCCCTATGACTGCACAAAGCATTGAACTTTTCGTACCATTCCCTATGTGCCTGCTTTAGACCGTAAAGACTCTTCCTCAATCTACATACTAGATGTTCCTTATCAAGCTCTACAAAACCCTTAGGTTGCTTCATGTATATCTCATCATGCAAGTCCCCATGTAAGAAAGCCGTCTTGTCATCCAATTGATAAAGATCCAAGTCAAGTTGGAAAACCAAAGCTAGGACTAAACAACGAAGTGCATGCAAGAAGCGAGCTTTTTGAGTGAGCTTTTTCTGGGCAACCTCCATTTCTTACTCCACATAGTCCACTTATTCCACCCTTGATTTTTTTGACCTCCACCACCACTACCACAACAACTTCCTTGACCACCACTGCCATTGTTGTTGTCACCACTGTCACCACCACCACCATGGCTACCTCCACCACCACTACCACCATCTCTGCCCACTGCCGCCAATACTTTTGCCACCTCCACCACCACTACCATTATCCCCACCAACTCCATGATTGCCACCACTACCTTCACTCACTCACTCACTCACTCTCTCTCAGTTTCTCCCTCTACGCGTATATTCTCTTTTTCTCTTTCTAGCACACTCGATCAGATAGCACTCCATCTCATGTAAAAGATTTCTCTCTCTAACACGTAACATGGATTCATTCATGTGATCACCCCAAAAAAATGGAATATCACTGTCCACATCTCTCTCTCTCTCTCTCTCTCACGAATTACTCCATGTCTTTAATCTCTCTCTCGGTTTAGGGTTGTACATGCAATTTCTCCCTCTCACTCTACATTCTCTCTCTCTCTCTCTCTCTCTCTCTCTCTCTCTCTCTCTCTCTCTCTCTCTCTCTCTCTCTCTCTCACCTACACACACACATACACGTATATATATGCGTATATAAATCTTAGTCACTCACTCACTCTCCGTGTTTATCTCCCTCTCTGTCTCACTTTCTCTCTCTCATGCATGAGATTGGTCCACATTGTATCATAATTCCTCACATTAGATTATGGCATGTGTTGTAACAAATGCTTCTCTTAAATCCTAAATACATCTCTCTCTCTCTCTCTCTCTCTCTCTCTCTCTCTCTCTCTCTCTCTCTCTCTCTCTCTCTCTCTCTCTCTCTCTCTCTCTCTCTCATAATGTGAATGCTTGGGTAGCCACTCGGTGTTTTTAGAACTTTAATTTCAATGCATTGATAGCTCCCTCCCCTCCCCCTCTCTCTCTCCCTTCCCCTCCTCTCCCCAACAAACATGATACAAGACAATTCATACAAGCAATCCAAATGTACGTTTAAATTATGTTAACTTTGGGAAACGTGCTTTTGCTTGTCAAATTAAGAGAGACAAGTTCATTGAAGGCTTGCCATCCAAATGGATTGTATAATGGTGGCTTCTCAACAAAATAAAATGAGGTTGTCCTGAGAGGTAGTGTTGGCATTGCATTGCTGGTCACTATGTAGGTGGTGTTGGAAAAGTTATGCTTCCAAATACAATATGCAAGTTTTCTTCAGTGAGTGTGGGTTGGTGTATAAACATGTTGGCATTTGCATCCATCCTAAACACTCGGAGGTACACATAGTATAGGTGCTTGTATGCTAAATACGCTTTTCCTTATTCGGCATGGTCCATGAAATCTCGGCAATTACATGTTGGATTCTTTGCAATGTGCACATCATAACACTCATGCATGACACTTGAGTTAGCTGTCTCTTGTTTGAAAACCTCATGCTTCAATGTTTCACCAGTGTGTGGCCTTTCATAGTTGTATCTAGAGCCAACGCTGAGTCTATCCTTTTTCCTATAGCCCTTGAAACACCTCTTCGATATCTACACGAGCCCTCATTAACATCCGCCTTGTATGCCGCCTTTTGTAAAACAAACCCACCACTCTCCAGCATATGGATTTATTCTACGATCAAATTAGTGCCTCGTGTCACTAGCCATACAGTGCATGTTGAATGGAAGAACAAATGTTCCATGTATGGTCCACACTATCATTGCAAAACCACATGAACTAGCATCGCATTCCATGTTGATTGGCTTCTCCTCTTGAGCTAGACCACTCCATGCTGCCTCAAAATGAAGGTGCATGCACCCCATGTGACATATTTTTTGTAGGTTTTTTACATTTTCCCTCTCTAGCTCCCAAACATCCTTGACATTGTATACGATTGCAAGAAGGAATCCTTCTTATAGCCCAAATGGTGTCACGAAGGGTTGTCTCCACCACCATTTCCTCTGAACAAATTGGTTATATTGCCTTTGATTGGTTGGAAGGCAAAGGGTCCTCAAAGTTAGTTTTCTTGTACCCTTTCTTGTAGATATGTTTTCGGTCACAGACTCAGGCCTATGAGAGGCGTTGGCTTCCTCGGACCCCACTTTCCCATCAACCTTGTGTTTTCTTACTACAGTCACATTCTCCCCTCGAGAATCAAGATGTTTATGCAATTCAGTTCCTTTTTCCACCTCCTCAACCATCCTTACCGTTGCTCGAGATGTGGGGCTAAAATAGTCGACTCAAAAGCTTTTCTGCACCGGGTCCTGCACCATGGAACTTTCCACCAATGAATGCATGTCGTTTTGTGCTCTATAGTCGAGCGTTAGCCAAATCACTAACACATGCATCGCATAAGCTAATAGATCCCTTGAATCCCTCCCCTACCAACCAACTTGCATGCATTGGCTCTGCCAAGTTCATGCTTGGCATATGAGCAATGTCCTCCACCACCTGGACAAAAATACAGCATGAGAAGGTATGGAGCATGAGAAAACAAATGCACCACAAATCACATCCTACTATTACGAACTAGTCTTACCTCAACAAAGTGCCGCCTCCAACGTGGATATCTAATATGCCACCAACTAAGCCAACAATCCATTGCTGGTATATTGCAATCCGCAACTTTCCCTGAGGCCCACCAAGACCAAATGAATCAATATTGCATTGTTGCATCATCTCTCATGACTGCACACCTCCACATGCGGCACAAGTGCTCATTCTCATCTTGAAAACTCTTATGCACATACTGTGATGTGTGTATTTGGAGACTTTGTTCAATGAAATAAGCAAGATCTCTCCCTTCCTTGCATTACATTGTCCATACCACCATTGAACACTATGTGGATGGCCCTCTCGGCAATTGCCTCATCTGCCATGAATCCTCGAAAATCAGTGCTTGGGTGTCCACACTTCTCCATCACCTCATTCATATTTGTCCAAAAAAAGAGCTTGTGCATCTGTATCCTCTTTCTTAATCTCACATGTTGCCAGAGTCATCAACTCTTGTACACTACATAAACACAAGAAAGGAATGGGAGCGTAAGGAGAACTATGTTACTTGAGTTTGTGTTGTGACAGTACAATCAGGTAAGAGAAACTACCTTGGGTCATACACATGTGCTGCCATGGTAGTCCAATCATTAATGCGATGCATATGGTCAAAGCATACCCAACAACTATTGCATAGGTCCCCAGTGCCATTCCTTTGCATACAATTCACTAAGTCAATCCCTGAGGTTGGCCCAATTGTTGACATTTTGAATATAAAGCACCTCCTATCATTGTCAATGGCTTACCCAGGAAATAGGCTACCATGGAAAAATCTATATGCACAACGTTGCTTTAACTTTAGAAGATGAGATTCCATTCCATGATCACTCTCAACGCATGCTACACGAACCATGTGTTTGAACCTGCATGCACAAAATATTGATCTTCATATGCATGGCCTTTGAAATGTGTTGTGAATGGAATAATATGTTACATGTTCCTCTGAATGAGTGGTTGGAGTTCCTCGAGCATTGTCGAGAGTTCAACGTTGAGACATGGGGACACCTTGCTCACAAACCAAGGCATCCATCACTAGCCTTCTAGCCACAATCATTTGCAAGTGTTGAGGTC